>NC_051176.1:150073949-150245656 GCF_013339695.2 Rhipicephalus sanguineus
CAGGTGGGGCAAGGTACAACATAAGAAACACACGTACAAGGCACAATTGAAAATCTCAAACGAAGGAAGGCAAACAAACAAACGGCTCTAAAATGAAAACGTTGTTTGCGAAATAGCGAGAATGTAATTATGAATTTATTCAGGTGAGTCCAGATGATGAAAAGGTATCACGTTCCGTTCCTCGGTAGTTTAAAAAAAATAATTGAAAAGAACATGAGTGAAATGTCTGTTAGTATCACAAAATTGCCCTTCTTCCACAAATTACATTCGTTTCCTTCCGAAATAAATTATTGGCGTTTGTTTTAGCTTCTTAACAGGACAGCTCTTTATACACTTCGCTGACAGTGCTTCTTGCTTGTAATTTTTGCAATTTATAAGAGTCCCTGGTCTGCTAACGGGTTGCCATCTAATCACAAGAACTTCAATAAGAAGCCTTCGCACAACGGCGCAAATACCGGCGTGGACTTTTGCCTTGTCCGTAAAAGACCGTTGGCGCAATACCGGATCACTGGACAGGTGTAGAGCAGCAAGAACGCTGGTAGCGAATTTTTTTTCTTGACTCATTGTGTATACCACGGGTCTCAAGCACGCGGCCCGGCCCGCACATATGACCGTCTTCGTCCCATTTGTTTTTATTTTGTTAATAAGTATTTACATGAGCTACACTGACATGACTGGTCTCAATAATTCTTTTCGTGAGGACACGTGGTCACCATGTGTTGAAACATAACCATGGAACAAAAACTCCGTTCGATCCCGGCCGCGGCGGTCGCATTTCGATATAGGCGAAATGCTAGAGGCCCGCGTACTGTGCGATGTCAGTGCGCGTTAAAGCACACCATACGGTGCAAATTTCCGGAGTACTCCACTACTACGTCCCTCGTAATCATATAGTGGTTCTGGGACGTTAAACCCCAGATATTATTATTATTATTATTATTATTATTATTATTATTATTATTATTATTATTATTATTATTATTATTATTATTATTATTATTATTATTAACAAAAACTCGATATTTCAGAATCCGCGTCCCGATTTCAGTCATTCCGTAGAACGGTATCGATGTTTCTAGAATCCTGACTCCAAAGTCCTTTCAGAAATGATCTATATATGAGATATGGGAAAGGCTTCCTTTCAAATGGCAACGTTGCTGTCATCTTGTTCAAGCCACTCCCCCCCCCCCCCCCCCTTCAACCACCACTTTAATGTCCTGGCTCTTGCGGGACTGCATTTAGTGACTGCGGCCCACTAGCTATACGGCGAGTTTGAGACCCCTAATATATACGTAGAGGCTGTAAAACTGCAATTAATTTTCATATTGGGCTTATCTGCTGGCGTAAAGGATTCTTTGTTGACATACTCACTAAAGTACATTCTTTTAACAATTTTCTTCAACGAGAAAACATGTGCAATCCAGAAAAGTCTCAGACGTATTGTTTAGTTGCACAAAGCGTCGCGGGATACCGCCACTCTTCGCGCTATTGCCACTTATTGTTCTGATTACGTGCCGATTAGTAATACTAAAAAATTCAGGAAGGCCTAAAACAGGAAAACAAATATAGGTAAAATAGAGAGGCGGTTCCGTATCAAACATTCACACTGAATCAGTACAGAAAGACGATACAGACGGTGCCCTTAATAGCTATGACAATTAAGCACGAAGTGTCGTCAACTCACCTGTTAAGGTGAGACAATAGAAAATTCAGTGCCTATGGAAAATTGCCTGAAACGGGTCGTTAGGACGCTCATCAGAAAAACACAGCATTCGGGATCACAGCGTTTCTCGAACCCCCTTCCTAACATCGTTAAGATGGCTCCTAATAATTTCCTCTTTTATAACGCAAACTCAATTTCGCTATTTTACTAAGCGGTAAGCAGAATGTTTTGTACTGTATACTCAAGGCGCGCCCACATGATTATATATGTTTTCAAAATCGCCTTGGCAATATGTGAATGTGTAAACAGTAGTAGAAATAATGCAGACAGTCAACAGAATAAAGCAGAGATCTTATTTTGCTAGCCCGTTACAAAATATATACTGCAGTGACCAGACCGTAAAAAACAGTACAGAGACCTAGCTAATGTATGGGATGTAAAAGGACAGCTAATAAAGCACTTCTGCTAACATTCAAATTACGATTTCGTAAATCCTTTAAATAAAGACAGCAGGAAGAAAAGATACGGTAGGCCAAGATACCTTCTGTTAGGTAAACGCTCGCTCTATTATATTTATCATAAGTATGAGTGGTGGTAAAGTTGTTAGACTCTTATTTTCATGTAAATTAATTCATTGCATGCATGTAAGTCAAACATACATCCCCGAGATCCTTCAAATCGCTGATATGTAAAGGCCACGAGGCGCAAAGCAACCCCATCCTTGCAGGCGTCAGATTTCGTTACAAAGCAAGACGCAAGAGAATCTTGAATAAGGACACTATAGCAACATCAGAATTTGCGCGATAGACGCCGCACGCATTGGAATACGCGGCGTAGGACAGTGGCTAAGAGCAACTGTCATGGCATTGGCGCAAATAAGAAGAAAAAAAGATTGAGAAAACAGAAGGTACGTGAGATGGGCGTAGACGTCCACGCGCTTGTTTCTGTCGAGACTGTGCGAGCGCTGCCACGTGACTCTTCTCCACCAATAAGGGACACGCAGACCTCATATTCTGTCCTCACTGGAGGGCACTGGCGGAAAGAAAATTTCATCACTGCCTCTAGTTTTATTCAGATGGCATAGTGGCGCCAGTACCAGCTTGAGGAGCTGGGTTTGGCCAGCGATTATTGTTTCGCACAGTTGTGTTGCGATAGCGGTATCTTGTATCTTAAGATACACGATACATTATTGAATGTATCGGAAATACAGATACAGATACTTGTTTTGCGAGACGTATCGCGATACAGATACAAGATACGCAAAGAGTATCTAAGATAGTATCTAAGATACATGTATCTTCGATACTGCCCAGCACTGCTCTCAAAGTAGAAGCGCCAAATTGATTTTTTTACTTATAACGCGCATATACTTTTCTTAGCGCACAAACCCAATCATTCTATTCTTATTTTTTTTCGTTTCTTCTGGCTTATTTATGCATCCACAAAATGACTAAAAATTATCTCAGACACGCATCTTGTTGGCATTCAATGTATATTTTTACTTTTCATTTGTCATTGTGAATATGCGCTGGTATTTTCACAGTTGTAGCTATGACTTAACTTATGATTGTATTTTATTGTTGAACTGCCAATATATTTTAGTGTAATCATCGCATATTAGCACCAACATTTCCTGCTGTTGAATCTGACGAGATTGTCAGTAATCCTAAATAAATAAATAAACCACTTTTCTTTTTAATTTCTACTCAATTTCGGCAGAATACACAGGTTCGCGGCTTCAAAGAATGGCTTTGACACTTTGATTTCTCATCGGACCAGTCTTTGTTATGACAGGATATATTTCTCAGCAAAGGTTGGGTTGCTCTGCGAGTAAGAGAGGGATTCGCGGTGCATTCACTTCTTGCGCCGTTTTTGCACTAGCATCCGTTACATTATTTCCAAGAATATTGCAGCGTCACGGTACACACTAAACATTTTTACACCCTTAAGGGTGTAAATCGGTTTGTCGCCAGACGGACACCCTTAGGGTGTTATTGACTACACCCTTCAATTAGGGTGTTAATTTAACACCCTAAAGAAAGGGTGTTCAGCAAAAATTTTATGGGGTGTTAGGGTGTTAGCTCGTATTAACACCCTTTCGTATGGGTGTTGGAAGGGTGTACACGATTCCTTTCGCGTCATGTGTAATGGCCGAAACAGAAGCTTTAGGTGGTCACAAAGGGCGTCATGCATGTGTTCCTGCGGATGTCATTAATTCGGGGTGTACTACCGAATTTGCACAAACGCGTCTGCATATTGGTTTGGCAAAGGTCGTGTTCACATAAGGAGGGCTTGGTTGGAAAGACACCCCGAATTAGTGAAATCTGCACTGATCCATGCGTAAGCCTCGTGTGTTCATCTGAAGCTTCAAATTCGGGCATCACCCACTTGCGCTGCATATTAGGGACCATGAAATGAAATCAGAAGTAGTGCACACATATAAATATGTATATACAACATCATGTACGAGCATATGCACAAAGCAATGCTTAGTATGGCTTCCACATCCAGTCAAACTGGTCTGCAAAACATAACACTTGATTTTCAAAAAATATAAAATATTTATTGTATGCTGTGATACAGAAAGGTATGAAAAATTGGGAAAAAACAGGCATGGGTAATGATCAAACTTTTTTTACGTACAACAAAATTTCTGTTATGTGCACTTTGACAACAAACATAAGCTGACCGAACCTGCCAATGAGGGTGCCTGATACTTGAAAGTGATTTGTTAAATTAAAATAATGAATTCCTTATTAAGATGTCTTGAATAGTAAAAAAATCTAAAACATTCTTACTGTGCTCGAAAACTAACAGACCTTTGCATTATAGCAACACTAAAAAATAATTCAAGCAAACAGATGCCGAAAATCGCCCGTTGTACTAAAAATTGCAAAACTGAAACGGGCGCTTTCATACAGCAAGCCGATTCATTGCCCTTAACAGAAATTGTTCATGTTTGAGCTCGAGGTAGGGGAAATCTGCAAAACCGCAAGTAGATGCACTTGGACCCACTGGAACACCACTGTCTAGTTGATGCAACATATGACACCTCTGAAATACCGCTGTCAGTAGATGGAGCACAGGGGATTGCAAGAATGTCACCCTGCATTGAAAAATAAAATGCATTGTGAGTGTGTACTGCATATGCACCTTGTACTACAGCGCAAACACAATCGTAAACACGTTCCCGCTATTTATTGTGTCCTTGTGTATTCGAGCACTAATATAACGTGAATACACACCTACTTCCCCAGACCCGTTCGCTACAGTATATTGTTCGCTACAGTATAATGTCCTGTACAGTGCAGAAACTTTAGTGCCAGTGTAATGGCATGCATAATTAGTTGCGCAGGGAACAAACGGCAAAGGGAACAAAGCTGATGCTATGGGCGCTACTGGTCTCCCTGTGCATTAAAAAAAGAAGGCGCACACAGTGGTGAACCTTTTCTACAGCTGCTTCTGTTTTACGAGCTGGAAAAAATTGTTAATATATGGAGCACCTACTAGCTCTGTGACCAATCTAGGCGAAATATTGTGCTGTAATAACAGTCATATACGCAACAAATGAAACCAACAGGTTTCTTTGTTCTTTGTTTCTAGTTTCTAGTTCTTTGGTTTCTAGTTTCTTTGTTAGACAGCGCTTATTATTATAAGCGCTGTCTAACAAAGAAACTAGCCCTCGAACAACTACTTTCCTTTAATAACAATTATAGTTGTGTACTTGATCGGTAGTACATAAGTGTGTGCTTGTATTCAGAATCTGGAATACGAATCGAGTATTTCGATAATATATTAATTATTAGCATATAGGGCTAAAAATGTGAAATCACGCTTTTTGGAATATTCGGACAAATTCGAACAAATGAAGACTTGAGTGCTACGCATTCATGTCTTTCAAGTAAGATATCGCTAACACGTAATCGTTCTAAGCCTGCTAAGGTTAAAACGTAATTGCGACGAATCGCCAACCAAGACTATACCCTGTCGTCGTGGCTGGTCATATGCATACCGGTTGGCGCATGCCGCGATCACGATTTGTCGTGGAAAGGTTAACCGCGTCCCTCGACTCGTGATATGGCCGACGCCACGCAAAAGGTCTTTCGTCCTTTGGGAAAGCGAAAGGCCTATCAATAAGTCTGACTTCAGCGCGAATGCATGCGGCAACGCCGTTACAGATAAACACCGGAAAGCACGATAAACGCGGTTACGGCCATCTATGAACTTGCCAGTACGGCACAGCCCTATAACCATAAGAAAGTGAAGCCAGGCCTCGGAAAGTCTCAAGTTCCAGCCATCGCCGAAGGGGGGCGAAAAAATCGACCCCGTCGCAGCTAACAAACAAACCATAGTGGCTCCGTTCAAATCTGCCCTCGGCAACGCCAAAAAATCCGCCAGAGGCGCCGTAATAAAAGCAATATTTAAGAGAAATACAGCTATCATTGCCGCATAAAAGTGCTTTTTCTTGTGTAACTGAAAGTAATGTTTGAATAATGAGTAAATTTGTTGTTCAGTGATTGAAAACATCTCTGCCTTGTCGCTCACCGCTGACGGCCAGCGCGCGGTAGCGAGCAAGCGAACCGTCGCTGTGACCAGTGACGAAGCGCAAAAAGTGCGCCGCTGCGTCTCGGGTGCCGCAGATAACGCGCAGAATATGCGCAGTTATCGTCCGATGGTTGGCAGCTGGGTTGTTGCTCCCCGTTTTCTTGCGAATTCTATCGTTAATGTTGTCTAAAATACGCATGAAAGTTTTTTAATTCACCGATGTAATCATATTGCAATTATGGTGGGAAGTCGGTGTGCTACTGTATAGTGCTGCAGGAGCTGCGATACCAGCGAAGGCGTCAGTTTCCACAGGTTCCTCGACGATGGCAGGTACACGTACTTTCAAGCTCAGCGTTTTTCTTTCTGCTTTGTGACCTCGTTAGCATATCAAACTTCACTGTTCTTGCTTTTGAGTTGTATGCTAACACGTGTGGGCAAAGCTGCTATTTCACTTGTACTTGCAAGTCTGGTGGGCTCAAATGAACGAGTGAATTATGCGATGGCATGAGCACGACTTGGCCAGACTGTTGATGAAGCCTACTTTCCAGCGGCGATGTCACAATAAAAGAGTGACCGGTATAGAAAATCGTTTCTCCCTTCTCTGTATTTTTGCACTTCTTTGAGGCCTTGCCTATATCCCATTTATGGGTTGTTTCATCGGTATCACGTGTTAAAATGCTCATGTTTTCTGCCATTCTGTAGGCATCCACTATAATCTTGGTATTCTCAGCCTGACCGCAATACGTTGTAATAACAATAAACCCGGGGGTCTTCAGGCGTACTCGTTGAAAGCAAGTACTAAAAACTATAGCAAAAAAAAAAATGCTGATGCTTTACGCCTGTCCTACAATACAAGTTGGTTATTGTGAGCGCTAGCTGACGGTGGAAACGGGCAACAAACGTCATCTAATTTGTTTTGTCTCTTTGGAGTACCGCGAAGGCTAGTCGTTTACGAGCTCACGATGTCTGAACAAGGGCCTTTTACCGCTTGCTCACTGTCAATAAAGATTATCGTTTCTTCTACTCACTCGTGAATTGTTCTTACTGGTGCCAGTTGCCAATGTATGCCTTTCGGTTCCATGTAACCTTCGTACGCACAGGTACTGCGTTCCGAAGGGCGCTTTGGCATGCTGCTCGGCGCATCGACGCGCTCAAAACAAGCGGGCGAAAGATAACGAGACCTCCGTAGCCTTACACGAGTCCCGGCCTCTTTCGTCCACTTCTGTTTAAAAAGGATAGAATAAAAAACCAGCCGAGGCACCCGCGTAAGCGCATACGCACCAGGTACGGAATAAAAAAGGCAGCCATTTGCTTTTTTCTACCTAAATAAACAATAAATTTTGTTTTCCGCTTTCTGTTTACGCAGCGCCATCTCTTGGGTGCCTTCGGTAGTTCCATGCGCTACCGCTGCTTATCTTTCGTACCGTTGTCAAGGCTACAGTTTCCCTTCTCTAAACTGGTTCTTTATTCTATGGTGAAGCCATCTGCCACAGCGCTGTTGTATGCGTGCTGCGCGGATTAAATAGGTGACGAGCCAAACGCGCCTGGCCGCCATTGGCTGCCACCTTCGTTCCTTGTGATGAACCGCGAAGTACGCGTCCGTCGCGGAAACTAAAACAGCTGGCCCTCGCAAGGCCTTTCGCTTTCCCAAAGGACGAAAGACCTTTTGCGTGGCGTCGGCCATATCAAGAGTTGAGGGACACGGTTAATCTTTCCGCGACAAATCGTGATCGCGGCATGCGCCAACCGGTAGGCATATGGCCAGCCACTACGACAGGGGCGATTCGTCGCAATTACGTCTTAACCTTAGCAGGCTTGGAACGATTACGTGTTAGTGATACCTTACTTAAACGCGGCACCTGCGCTCTAATAGGAGAGGAGCGGGTGCGAAGAATATTCTACAACAAGGGGGTCGGCAACCTGAAGCCCGCGGGGCAGTATTACGTGGCCCCCCACACAACGTCAGGACCTCTCCCCCCCTCCTCTTTTCACTACCTATCTGAAGACCGACATGGCAGTTCTGACCTCAAATGGGGTTAGACAAGAACAAAAATTGCTCGCAGTTGGCATTACAACGATTGTTTCTAAATTGCAACCTTAGGAGATGCGTGCTAAACAAAAACGTGATTTCCATTCCAGTTTTGAACGTTATTGTTCGTTCCACGAATTCGTTCGCTTTGACTGCAAGCCGTCCATACGTTGAGAACATGGACCGTCAAAATAAGTTGCGCCGCGCGAGATGGAGGCCGAAAGGGGAGGATCAACCGGTTGGAAAACGTGGACTGCACGTGCCAAAGATCGTGATGTGTGTGTGTGTGTGGGGGGGGGGGGGGGGGGGGGGGGGGGGAGGGCCCCCGAAGCAGCACAATGCAGAGAAAACACGAACAAGCAGCGGCAGCGAGGTTTCGTTTGCGTACGTTTTTTCAAATTTTTCTTGTTTCGTGTGCAGCTTAACAGGGGCGTTATGAGTCCCCAAGTAGCCCAACTGTCGACCCTGTTGCATTATATAACCTAGGTAGGTGTCCCGCCGCATTGTACGAGCTCAGGCAGACATTCACTTACATCCGAGTATTACACACGCGCTTTGAGGTACAGTGACAAAATGGCTGTGCGCAGCGGTCCACAGCCAAATGTAACATGAAGCGCGTAACAGCCGCTGCCCGACACCGTGGACGGCGCACTTTCGAGGCTGAAACGATTCGCTTCACGAAGGCAGAGCACAGGAATCCGCACGAAGGCTCGAATCCGCGCCTTCGTGCGGATTCGAGCGCGCCGGCCGCGCTTCGAATCCGCACGAAGGCGCGGATTCGAAGCGCGGCCGGCGCGACAGCAAACAAAGAGAGGACGAAAGAGTTCAGAACAACGGGTGCTGCGCCTGCGCGAAATTCGTCGCAGGCGGAAGCGGCCGCCAAGCTTCCCTGTTCCATTTAGCAGTGAACCGCTCCGTACAGTACATACAATGACATCTCACGCAAGACACAAACGCTAACAACAACAACATAAAAGAGAAAGCAGGTACTCGCCTGGAACATTCGTGATGATAAGATCCCATACCGCCAACAATGGCGTCACAATGGCACGGCTGAATCTCGACGTATCCATTTTCGACAGCGTACAGCCACTTTCGCTGAGAAGACGCATGGCTAACGCACAACGTAGGGGCGACATCTTAGATCACACCACGCGCATATCAATCACAGCTGCACAACATATAAGTTAACACATCGCTGTACGCGAACGAAAACCAAACCATACCGCACGACGACGCACAACCACAGCCAAGCGAGAACGAAGCACAGCGCGGCCGGCGCGGCTTCCCCTGGCGCCCTGGCTTCCAAGCTAAAAGCACCCCACGTGATTCTACGCGCTATCACGTGACTGCCGACTGTTTCCATCGCCAGGAGCGCTAGGAGCAAAGGAGGGAGCGCAGGGAGCGCACAGCCGGCACAGCCTTGGCTTCCGAGATGGAAGGTGCGCTATCTCGGAGGCGATGGCATAGTTTGTAAGAATGGCAGACTGGGCGTGTTGGTTTAGCATATTTGAAGTGCAAGGCGCGGCAACGACAGCGCACAGTACACGCACACTTGTGACAGCGCGTGACGGGCATATAAACTGTGATGTTTTCGAAATAAACATTGTTGAAAGTGGCGCTCTGTGTGTGTACCTTCACTTCAAATACGATGTCATAGCGTGATAGCGTGCGTACTTCTCGCTCTCTCTCGTAGTTGCCGTAGTCTTCGTCTTTTCTCACTCTTGAGTTGGCAGTGCGTTCGTCGTGCTGTGCATTCAGGCATCATTGGGTTTACAGCATATGACTTGCATTTATTGTCATGCTGTAAGTTTTACGAGCATGCGTGGTCATGCACGCGCTGCGCTAAATCGGTGCAGCATGGGAGGCGACAGGTATACATGCATGGAGTCCGCGGTGTCCTAGAAACTGTCATCCAAAGGTGTGTGCACGAGGGGAGCAGGGAGGAGTAGGGGGAGGGGGGCAGCCGCTTTCCAAAGTAATCTGTAAGGGGGCGGCAATTCTGCCCCCTACATTTACTCTGTCGAACCTCTCACGTCATCTTTAATGGACAAGGTTATGGCTGCGCATGCTCTCGACAATAACGGCAACAGAGGACCTTCGACGTTGAATTCGAAACACATTTTTCTTCCTACCTTTATCCCGGAGGCCGTCGGGAGAAGCACGCCATCGCTTCATTTTCATTTTTGCATCCATGTTTGAGCTTGTTTTGTTCCTTTAGGACTCGACAAAGAGGAAGGGGGAGGAGGGTTGCTGCTGTGAGACATGTTCATGCGGTTGGCATATATTGTGGAAAATATGAAACGGTAGGGCACACCTCGAGCCTGTGCAAAAAAAGTGTTTGCTGATTTTCTTGTACATTTTCTCGAGTCTTGTAGTATTTTGTGACGCAATGATATTTCGTCATTTGTCTATGTGAAAATAAAATATCACGAGAACTAACATTGTGCCAATAGCTCCACTATTTCCCTGTTGCTGTAATGTCACTGACATCGTAACCTTAGAAAAGGCAGTACAGCAGACGCATTGTGCAATGCACGCGATTTTAATATGCATGCATGGATGCAGCCTAATGCTTCAATGTGCACCCTTACGTTCTTCCATTAACACCCTTATGAAAGACATTAACACCCTTTTTCCGCGCACACCCTTCTTTTAGGGTGTATATAAAGAAAAAGGGGTGTTGTACAATGCGAAAAAGGGTGTTAATGTCATCAACACCCTTTTTACACCCTTAAGGGTGTAAAAATGTTTAGTGTGTATCCACAGAAAACGCTGCAATGCCATGTTTTGTGCTGGCGTCTGTGTGTTCCTTGGGAGTTTCGCATGTCGGTGTACGCGCCTTTGGTGACGTGAGCGCGGCTTTTGACCTGCATATCTGGTCAACACCTCGTTTGACATCCTCTGTTCTGGCGCCGTCGCACGAACTCCTCGAGTTCACCCGGGGCTGTAGTAAGCAGGTAATAAAACAAATTTATGAACAGACATGGTAATCGCATTCAGTGAAAGGCCCCCGTAGACGCGAACACGAACAAACTTCTCGTTATTCCGAAAGAATAGCAGTCGCATTACACACGCACTCAATACACAAACTCAGATGACACTGCGCCTCGAGGCTTGAGTCCGAACAGGACGCGTGAGCAGTGGAAGATGCACTTTGTTTGCGCGCAGCCAGGGAGTAGCGCGGGGCCACCCGCGGGGCGATGGACCCGCTCTCAGTTTTGGGCTAGGCTCAAGCCACCTGAGGGTGTCGCGGCTCTGTGTGTGTTCCGCAGGTACAAGAACAGAGAACTAAGAGCAACGGACATATGTAGTGGTCGAAAAGAAGATCGCTCTTGGTGCGCAGTTTTTGCGCTTTCAACGCTGTTCGCACTCTCTCGGATACAAGTCTGTTTGGGCTTGGTACGGGGACGACTTGCCCTACGGTAAAATCAAGCGTCCAGAGTCGCTGAGTTCGGACGGCTGAAGCGAATTGAGAACCGAAACACGAAAAGAGACTCCACTGTTTTATTCGACGTTCTTTCACTGCGCATCATGCCTACTTCGCGTCCTGTGTCGTCGTATTGTTCGACTGGGGCAGCTCTCGTTCGTTGCATATGCGCTCGCGAAGCCGTGAGCCTGCATGCGACCTAACCGCTCGCTCTTCGAGCTTTGCGAAGTGTGCGCGTGACAGTCGGGCCTTTGCCGCGGCTCTGAATGTTCTCGCTCGTTGCGTGTTGTTCGTGCCGGATGACCCGGGCGGTGCCGCGGCCCATTAAGAGAGCGTTGCTCTGCGAGCTCGCTTGGCCTACGGAGCAGGGTTACTGTATAAATTGTGCCGGTTTTACTTCTTCTTTCGCACAGTACCGGTCAGCATTGCGAAAGCTACAGCTATTGGGCTGCGTATTATTCTGTTGTGCGTATCAGGATTGGTGAGGGAGACGAGGAAAAATACTTCGTCGTTAAAATGAGCATTTTATGTGTTCACGTGCGTCTGTAGTTGATTACTGTAGCCTCTTTGAGCAATTACATGAGATGTTTGTTGTAGGCAAGAGTCGACCTTGATTAAAATTGTTACCGCAGAATTTCTTACTCTGCTCGAATAATAATAATAATAATAATAATAATAATAATAATAATAATAATAATAATAATGCCACGCCCGCTTCTTCTTTTATTTTGATGTGTTCGAGTTTGACCAGCAAGGACGGTTATCAGCGCTCGACGCTGGCCGCGAAGCAGCGTTCGAGAAGCTTCACGATTTTAGTAGATCGTTTTGTTAAGATAGCGCGCCGCACGCGAATGTTCCAGCTTTGTCGAGAGATAACGCCGCCACCAGCGATATTGCTGGAAAGTTCCATAGCGCCTGTATAAAAGCCGACGCGCTTGACCGCTTGTCAGTTGATCGACGGACGACGCCCTGTTCGCCGCTATCATTGTACAGCGTGTATTGCTGTAGTTCTAGTTATCATTTTCCGGCCACAAGTTCGGCCAAATAAACAGTTTCATCCTGCAAACGCCGACTGCTGTCTTCGTCGACGTCACGACCACGTGACATCTGGTGGAGGTGCTGCTTCTTCCATGATCCGGACGCCCCCGCGAAGCGCTGAGCCCGCCATCGCTGCCATCGCTGACTTCCCGACGCCCACCGACAAGAAGGCCGTACGCCATTTTCTCGGCTTGTGCGCCTATTATAGACGTTTCGTCAAGGAATTTTCACGGATCGCCGAGCCACTGACGCAACTGACGAAGGCCGACGTCGAATTCAAGTGGGAAACGTCGCAAGTTCAAGCATTTCAAGAATTGAAACGACGCCTGCAGACGCCTCCCATACTTGCGCATTTCGACGAATACGCCGATACGGAAATCCACACCGACGCAAGCAGCGTAGGACTCGGCGCCGTCCTTGTGGAAAAGACCGACGGATTCGAAAGGGTCATCAGTTATGCTAGCCGGTCGCTATCAAAGGCAGAAATCAACTACTCCACAACAGAAAAGGAGTGCCTGGCCATCATCTGGGCTACATCGAAGTTTCGCCCCTACCTCTACGGGCCGGCCCTTCAAAGTTGTGAGCGACCACCACGCCTTGTGTTGGCTAGCTAACTTGAAGGACCCTTCAGGTCGCCTCGCACGGTGGAGCCTACGACTTCAAGAATTGACATAACCGTAGTTTACAAGTCCGGAAGAAAAACACTCCGATGCTGACTGCCTGGTCTCGCGCCCCCCGTCGACCCACCGCCGCAGGACGACATGGAGGAGACTGCTTCTTGGGAACCATAAGTGCCGAAGACTTCGCCGAACGACAGCGAGCGGACCCAGAACTCAGGGGCCTTGTGGAATACCTCGAGGGCAGGACCACCGTTGTTCCCAAGGTATTCACGCGAGGACTGACGTCGTTTTTCTTGCGCAACGGTGTTCTCCCTAAGAAGAACTTCTCGCCGCTTCGAGCCGATTCCCTTCTCGTAGTGCCCTCGACATTGCGACCAGAGGTCCTCCAGGCTCTGCATGACGACCCGACGTCTGGACACCTGGGTGTTTCTCGCACGCTGGGAAGAATACAGGAAAAGTACTACTGGCCGCACCTTGTCGCCGACGTAACTCGCTACGTCAAGACCTGCCGGGACTGTCAGCGACGCAAGACACCGCCGACTAGGCCAGCCGGACTTCTGCAGCCTATCGAGCCACCTCGACGGCCGTTCCAGCAAATTGGGATGGACTTACTGGGGCCGTTCCCGACGTCCAATGCAGGAAACAAATGGATCGTCGTAGCTACCGACTACCTCACCCGCTACGCCGAGACAAGGGCCCTACCCAGAGGCAGTGCCGCCGAGGTAGCGAAGTTCTTCGTTGAGAACATCCTCCTGCGTCATGGCGCCCCAGAGGTCCTCATCACCGACAGAGGTACGGCGTTTACTGCTGACCTAACTCAGGCAATACTGAGGTACAGCCAAACAAGCCACCGCCGGACCACAGCGTACCACCCACAGACCAATGGCCTCACCGAGCGGCTAAACAAGACCATCGCCGACATGCTGGCCATGTATGTCGACGTCGAACACAAAACGTGGGATGCCATCCTTCCGTATGTGACCTTCGCATACAACACGGCCATGCAAGAAACGCCGCAAATGACGCCGTACAAGCTGGTCTACGGAAGGAGCCCGGCAACGACGCTCGACGCAATGCTACCAACCGCCACCGATGAAGACGATCTCGACGTTGCCGCCTATTTGCAACGCGCCAAAGAAGCTCGACAGCTCGCCCGCCTGCGCATCAAGAACCAGCAGAGGGTCGACAGCCGTCACTATAATCTTCGGCGACGCCACATGGAGTACCAACCCGGTGACCGTGTGTGGGTCTGGACGCCGATACGTCGACGCGGGCTCAGCGAAAAACTTCTTCGGCGATACTTCGGCCCATACAAGGTGCTTCGACGTCACGGCGCTCTTGACTACGAGGTCGTACCGGACGGCATTACCAACTCCCAGCGACGCCGCGCACGACCTGAAGTCGTCCATGTCGTGCGCCTTAAGCCGTTTTTTGCGCGTTAGCGAACCTGCGGACTGTACTTTTTCCTTTGTTATTATAATTTATTTGTGTATGCACTTGTTTTTTTCCTTTCCATGTTCTGTTGCAAGCATCGGGACGATGCTTTTTCAGAGGGGGGCAATGCCACGGCCGCTTCTTCTTTTATTTTGATGTGTTCGAGTTTGACCAGCAAGGACGGTTATCAACGCTCGACGCTGGCCGCGAAGCAGCGTTCGAGAAGCTTCACGATTTTAGTAGATCGTTTTGTTAAGATTGCGCGCCGCACGCGAATGTTCCAGCTTTGTCGAGAGATAACGCCGCCACCAGCGATATTGCTGGAAAGTTCCATAGCGCCTGTATAAAAGCCGACGCGCTTGACCGCTTGTCAGTTGATCGACGGACGACGCCCTGTTCGCCGCTATCATTGTACAGCGTGTATTGCTGTAGTTCTAGTTATCATTTTCCGGCCACAAGTTCGGCCAAATAAAGTTTCATCCTGCAAACGCCGACTGCTGTCTTCGTCGACGTCATGACCACGTGACAATAATAATAATAATAATAATAATAATCAATCAATCAATCAATGATTTATTTAACGTGCCCAGGAACAACCGTAAGGTCTTTGTGCTGGCGCACGCAAAAAAAAACAATAAAAATAAACAATACAATACAGACAGTTTTCAGAAATAAAAAGAGCAAAAACACGTAGACAAAGAGAAATGAACACAAAAGGGGAGGAGTAAAATAAGACAACACGAGAAATATTGATGGGGCATAGAAAATTAGATTGCATATATACAACTATGTGGAAAGACTGAGAAGGGAAGACTTTGTACATTGTGCCACACTATGTCAAAACAGTGCAAAGCTCGGATAAAAACAATGATTGTGGGCTGTGAAAAACGTCAAGATCAAGAAAATTAACATTATAGAGACTTTGTATTCTGTGAACGGTAGAGTGTTGGAAGAAGCAGGCGGGTACATGAAACGGTCTGTTCTCTCTGGTTAACTTACGCGGAATTCGAAAAATTTACACAATTGAGAAGTACAGGGCAGGATATGATACCGTGGACTAGCTTGTAAAGAAAGAAGAGATCAGAGCGATTTCGTCGGCAGTGAAGTGATGGCAGTGATAATAATTCAGCAGTACTTGAACGAGATCCAGAGTCATTTTTAGCAAAGCGATGGTTATATATGCTGAGGAATTTTTTCTGGACTCGTTCAATGGTGTTACCGCTGGATTGAGCAATGCCATTCCATATCACGGACGCATACTCAAATTGCGGAAGACATATTGCCGTGTACAATTTGTGTAGGGCCATGGGAGACCTGAATTCTCGAGATATTCTACAAACACATCCGAGAGAACGAAGGCCCCGCATAGCAGCACGCTTAACGTGAGAAGAAAAGTTTAACGCGCTGTCAACAACAACACCAAGATCACTGATTTCATAAACCTTGCATAACGGCACAGAATTGACAGAGTATTGAAATGACACGCTAGATGTTTTGCGAGTGATAGACATGAATTTGTCTTCGAGGTATTCAGAGAAAGGTTATACCGTCGCACCATTCGGAAAAGAGCGCAAGTCTGACTGCAGCAAGCGACAGTCGTTAACTGAATGAATTTCCTTAAAACTCTTGATGTCATCGGCATACAAGAGGAAAGAAGAATTACGAATGGCAAAAGAAACATCATTAACGTAAATTAAAAATAGGAGTGGGCCTAATACCGACCCTTGAGGGACCCCACTAGTCACTTTATACAAAGAAGACGTTTGGCCATTCACGGCAACATAACAATATCTATTGAGCAGATAGCTCTGCAGGAGATTCACAACTGACAAGTCAACATCAAAGTGCGCAAGTTTAACCATAATCAGCGTGTGGCTGACTACGTCAAAAGCCTTGCTCAGGTCACAGTAAATTACGTCAACCTGTCCTCTCTAAGAAATAGGTGTGGAGATCTGCGTCATGAAACTAGCAAGATTGTTGGTAGTTGAGCGGCCAGCGAGAAAACCATGTTGATTAGGAATCAATGAGTTTTTCACACTAAAAGACAATATGTCGTGAAGAGCGAGCTCGAAGATCTTTGATGTGGCACATAGTAGAGAAATCGGGCGATAATTAGAAGCATCTGTTTTAGAGCCCGACTTAAATACTGGAAAAACACGAGCAGTTTTCCACATGCTTGGAAATGTGGAAGTGTCCAGGCAGTTATTAAATATCGTAGTTAGTACTGGGACAAATATACTACCATAAGCTTTTAGTATGGCGGAGGGGATGCCATCTGGCCCACATGATAAGGATGGTTTTGAGCGCTTAATGCATTCGCAGATAAGATTTTCATCCAGCAACAAAGCACTGGATGACCTAACCGACTTGGGCTGTTGTCTGATATCAGTGCTAGAGTCTGAGGCCTTATAAACGGATGAGAAATGCGTGGCAAAACAGTCAGCGACGGCATGCACTTCTACCCCATTTGAGTCCAGTAGTCTCAAGGACTCTCCGCTTTTGCTGGACCGTTTACGTACATACTTCCAAAACTCAGCCGGCCTGTCAGAGGCGCTTTTTTCTAAGAATTCAATATACGAACTATGATCCCGTTTGTATAGGCGTTTAGAGAGAGTTCGAAGGAAGCTGAACTCTTCCTTCCACTCGCTGGATGGAGAACATTTAGATTTCCTGTGTGCGTGATCTTTATGCTTCAGTGCACTGATAAGTTCAGATGAGAACCAGTGGGGATATTTACGTTGTTTAGATGTATATTGGGGAATAAAATTACGCATGCTGCTCAGTACAAGCTCCGTAAACCGATCAACCTGCTCATCAACATTTGGTTTGTCAGTAACCTGTGACCACTCAACGGTAGACAAGTGATGATAGAGGCCCGTGTAATCACCTCGCTTGAAGGCATATCTCGGAGATTTGTTTACGTAACTGCTGAAGCTCGTTGTTTCGGCTGATGCGGATAATCTTACGTTAAGTGGTGGGTGGAATTTGTCCGGACGTACAAGAGAGATGTCGGAGCGGGAAACTTCAAGGGGTTGATCGTTTGACACACACAGGTCTAAGACGTTGCCACTGGAATTGACGACTGAGTTATGTTGCAGTAGGGAATTAAACGCCAGAAAGTCCAAGAGCAGGCTGCACTTTTTCTCTATGAAATGAGTGTAATGAGAAAAAGTAAGCGTGCTCCAGTCAATTCCAGGTGCATTGAAATCTCCAAGAACAATAATTCTGTGCCCACTATGAGAAGATACCACAAGTTCAATGGAAGACATGACATCATGAAACGAGGCAGGGGACATGCTGGGCGGTAAATAGAAACATCCACTCAACAATTTTTCACTGCGCTCAAGGTTGGTTTCTAGCCAAATGGATTCTTCGATAGTTTCTAGGTCTTTCCGTCTAACGGATTTCAGTGAATTGTCAATGGCAATCAGCACGCCACCGCCTTTCTGCTTGGTTTCACTGAAATCTCGTTCACTGCGGAAGGTGGTGTAGGTCGGGGGAAAAAAGTCAGATGAGGGAATTTCAGCGCCTAGCCAGGTTTCAGAAATAGCAATAATAGGAAAAGAAGACGAAAGAACATTAGAGAAAAACTCTCGTGTCTTGGTACGTAGACCACGAGCATTTTGGTAGAATATGTCTACGTTACACGGCACTTTCGATTCCAGTCACTTGCTCAGAGGGATGAAGCATGTCATCGCGCAGCTCCCCACGAAATGGCTTGAAGAGGCATCCGAGGGGCCACATCGAAGGGTCATTCAGGCGTTGTAGTGTTTCCTTGTCGACTTCGATGTAGAACGAAGAATAGGACTGAAATTTGGTTAGAAGTCGCCGGCAGGAGATGGGAGACAGATTGAATGAAGCAATATGTTTTTTGATGTCAGCAACAGTGGTGTCCGGGCTCAGCTTCGTAACAAAAATGGCCTTTGGCCGTTGTGGCCGTTGTGGCCGTTGAGCTACAGATATATTCGATGTTGTCATAGCTCCAAAAGAGGCGGGTTTCTTCTTTCTTTCCCCCTCAGTCACCGCTGCATAAGAGGCTGTCGCAGGCATCACACTGCCACGCTCGGACGTGTCTACGTCAGCTGGCGGCGAATTCGAAGATGAAAGAATTTTGGAGAGAGGTGGTTCAGAGCAGGCAGCTTGCTCGGAAGTCACTGATCGCTCAACGATCGCATGCGCTGGGGGGATCACAGGTGCCTTCACTGCCACTCCGGCCGTGCGGCGCGTGAGCTCCTCACGCAGGAAGCGGACCTCTGCACGAAGGGAGGCGACCACGCGGGCTTGTTGTTCAACACCGCGGGAGTGATCCTTACGGAGGCGCTCGTTGTCTTCGCGTAGTTGGGATACCTCGTCGCTGAGGAACGAGATTCCCTCCAAAGCGTCGAGGAGAAGGCGGCGCAGCCCGGCGAGATCGCCATCCGGAGGGGTGCACGTGGAGAGGGAACCGGTTTGAGAGCTGCAATGCTCATCGATGCACGCCGCCGAGTTGTCTTCGCTAGGCTTACCAGCAGCACGGCTCAGATCACATAAATTGCAGCAAAACGAGCGCGATCCAGACTTCAGGAGTTGCAGCTCTTCGTCAGGCCAGGTTACACACTTCGCATGAACACGTTTAGAGCAATTTTCACAGCGGAAAAACTGCTGCTTACCGAAAAACGGGCAGGAGCATAGCAAGCATGCGTCCCGACTGGGAGCCATGGTGCGGGACTATAATAATAATAATAATAATAATAATAATAATAATAATAATAATAATAATAATAATAATAATAATAATAATAATAATAATAATAATAATAATAATAATTGGGCTTTACATGCTAAAACCACCATATGATTATGCGACACGCCGTAGTGGGGGACTTCGGTTCGGACTGATCTTGACCACCTTGGGTTCATTAACGTGCACCTCAATCCGTGTACACTGTTGTTCAATGCGGCTTCCGTAGTTGGGAGTCGAACCCGCTTCCTCGAGCTTAGCACGTCTTGTCTGCTAAGCTACCACGGCAGTTTCTCGCATGGCCTGAAATGCGGACGGTGGCAACAGTTTATACTTGACAAGCGTTGGTGAAATGACTGCACTAAATAGCGCTGGCTATGCAGCTGAAATTCGATTTAACGAAGTGATGAGCACGCTCAAATAATTTCGCTTAATCGGGAAGTTCCTAAAATCGAGAAACCCATTTCTCGGTCTTTCCAAATCTAGAATTGTAACGCAGCGACACCCAAAAGCTACCGCGACCTTGGATTTGCCGCTAACGCACCCCTGCGCGTGTGAAACGTCCGTGAGAGAGGCTCGGAGATGGAGCCTCCCATGTCCGGGCGATGCAGGCAAGGTAGACGGTCACGAGAAGCTATGACAGGATGCTGATATGCGTAGACGGGTAGAACGAATGGAATGATTGTGAGTAGGCCGAGCATGAAAGTTGCGAGGAGACGAACAGGGACATCTGTCGCATAAACGATGAAATAACGGAAGGAACCACCGTAGTGTTCCTGTGTGAAAATCAACAATAAACCACCACCGCCCCTAGCGCCATCTGACACGCAATAGCGCTACCGACTTTTGGGTCCATTGCTCCTTGCATGGGCACGGCCTGCAGCCTCGTCGAAATAAAGCCATGGAGGGTCGTGACTAGGGCGAATAGATGTTTTATCACAATAGTAGCATTAGAGAACACGCTCGATAAAAACCCGTCTGTGTCAAAATTAGGAAGAAATAGCCGCTTTTTACTCATTTATTTAAAGAAAAACTTCGTTAAATTGAGTCTGGGGCGAAGCTATTTTCGTCAGTTCGGGTTAAAGAAAACATTGAACCCTGTAGGCACTCGCCTGGGAATGGAAATTTCTTGCTTAGTTCGGGAACTTCGTAAAGTCGGGTTTCGTTAGATGGAGTTTTTTAGCTGTATTAAGCAGCAATTCGAGCTATTTTTCATACAGTCTCGATGCAATCGAACTATGGCGCCATGAAGGAATAAACCTTCATTGCGCGAAATAGCGAAAAAGTGTTCTTTCTTCGAGCAAGGTGGGCGGCTCTCTCAGTCCAAAAAGCCAGTGGCTAATGCCGAGGACCGTGCCTGGTGCACCATATTTCGCTAATCCTCCGAGCTTTGCGCCTTTAACATTGCCTCCCGAAACTTCGCGAAAAAGATGGCATACGAATAATGAATAGCACACTGGCAGTATTTTTTTTAAAGCCTCGGCAGCGTCGCAGTTAGATGACAGCTGCGAGGATTCCGGTTTAAATTTATACTGCCTGCGCAGTTAGTCGCAAGTGGAATCCATCGGAGAGAAACAGCTGGTGCGCAGCCGCGGCAGTGGAACTACGCGAATAAGAAAATCCCGACAGTACTCAAGTCGCGATGACTGTCGACTGGAATGCGATTAGCAGTGAAATAATGGAGCGACACAATGGCAGGCCGTCTTGGCTCAAAGCTTATGAAGATTGCGGCGATTAGACGAGCGGGCCTGCCTTATACCTGTCCTTACTTTTTTTGCCATCCCGCTCTCCGTTTGCACCATTCCCTTTGTCGCTAAATGAGTAATCAAAGCTCATCCTTGTTCCTTCCTAACGCCGGGAACAAATAAGCGCAACACCATTGTTGTCTCTTTTATTTGCGTGCTTGGCGGACGTCGCAGTCTATACTGTAAAGTGGCCTTTATAGAATATTGCAAATAATAAACTTTCTGTGCTAGAAAAAAAGTTCGTTGTCTGTCGCCGCCACCGGGCTGTCAAATGCGTAGGTGGCGTCCTTTTTCTTGTTGTTTTTCACCATTCTTGGTGAAAAGTTTCATCTGCTTGAGTTCAGTATAATTATCACATCGCATTGATTTGTGGGTGCTACCGAGCGCCTTACGAAATATGTTCTAAAAGAATTACTTGTTGGGCTAGATAGTCGTGCAGAACTGGCTGCTAAGACATATTAGCGCAAGCATTGAAACGACAAATACAGGAAAGAAGACGGTGATAATTGCTACTAAAAACTGTTTATCAGTATAGGGAAGGGTTCCGCATATATATCCTTTTGTCACGCATGCACACGCGTGACAAATTTATGTGGTGCGGTTTCCTACGCCATCGTCATGGGGACCGTCATGGGGACCTATGGATAGATCTCAATTTGTATATAATATATAATAATATCTGGGGTTTAACGTCCCAGATCTCAATTTGCGTCAAAGAGCTACTGGAACATCTATGATAGGCAGAACTCCGGCATAAACACGATGTTTCGTCCACACGACGGCATCCGCTCACGTATTTCACCGTTATTATTGACAATTGATAAATTCACTTCCGCTTACTAGTTTGCGTTCCGTGTCAAATTTTTGTCCCAAACACAATTAGGAATTGTGAAGTCGAAAAAGAAAGAAATTGTGTGGTGCGAAACTGTGTGCTTCCTTTCTGAAAATAATATGAATTACGTATCTTGTAAAGAGTTCTGCCAAGACGTGTTTAGACCATGTTTTCATCTGCGTTGAAAAGCAGGCACAACGAAAATTCCAGGAGAAGCTCTCTCAACGAGATTTACTGAGACGTGAAGCATTCAACTCACTCACTCACTCACTCACTCACTCACTCACTCACTCACTCACTCACTCACTCACTCACTCACTCACTCACTCACTCACTCACTCACTCACTCACTCACTCACTCACTCACTCACTCACTCACTCACTCACTCACTCACTCACTCACTCACTCACTTTGCAACCCTCCTCACCTCATCCTGTCCAATTGACACATGAGACGAAAACACAGCAGCAACGATTTAGACTGAAAGAGCGAACGGTCAAGATCATGCGCGTTTGTTTTTATAGACCTCCGAGTGCAGCACATGCTTATTCCACTCTGACGTCAGAGTACTTGCGATTTTGCGCCTTGACGTCACGATACCCTGCAGAGGGGGCGGGGGGGTGAGTTTCGCACATTGTTAATTTTTACGTCCTTGAAGTCAGGACTGCAGCGGTCTTACAAAACAATTAAGAAACACGTAACTTGTATGGAGGGCGGGGGCGTAGCCAGAAATTTTTTTCGGGGGGGGGGGGTGGGGTTCAACCATACTTTATGTATGTTCGTGCGTGCGTTTGTATGTGTGCGTGCCTATATACGCAAGCAAAACTGAAAAATTTCGGGGGGGGGGGGATTTGAACCCCCCCCCCCTTGGCTACGCCCCTGATGGAGGACTTATATGGTCATTAAATATCGTGAACGGAGGACGCATATTTGAATCCAGACTTCGTGGTACGAGCCGCCCTCCAGCAAGAAACACGTTACAAATAAGTTAGCGCATAAAACTTATTCTAACTAATTATTAACTAACGCACTTATTGACTTCCTCGCTTTTTTGTTTCATTACCACTATTTTTATAGTACTTTCTATAGTACATATTAATTTCAGCCAAAATACGGTGTTCTGATTCGGCTCGGAAGGTGACGAAATGTCTTTAAAGAAACCTGCTCTCAGCAGCTATAGAATGCTCCGCAGTAAAAAAATTAAAAATAAATAAGCAAAAGGATGTGGGTTGGTTTCCCAGACACGCTGGGCGCATGGCGATACGGAAAAAGAAAAGCTGCGAGAACACCCGTATACTTATATTTAGGTGCACCTTAAAAGAACCCCAGGGGGTCAACATTAATCCGGAGTCTACCACTGCGGCGTGCTTCACGATCATATCGTGGTTTTGGCACGCAGAGTCCAAGCAGGTATTAATATTTTAAAGAAAGAAAAGAGAAAATAAACTGCGCTGGCTGCACTAAGCGCTGCTCGCTGAGACTGGCACAACACGCATTTGGCGAACCCTGTGCTGACCGAAGGCGCCGCGCACTGAGCGCAGTAAAGCATGGTACGTCGAGGCTGTATCTCGTTCATAACGAGACAGCGCGCCAGGCGCAGGCGAAAAACATGCTTAGTCGTTATGCACTGGCGGCTCTTCTTTTTATCTGAGCCCGCGCGCTCCGGTCCGGAATGCCGGCCAGGCCTGCCTAGTTTCCATAGCAGCAGGCTGTGCTACTAACGAATTCCTGGGCCGACCTGCTAATCCCGCAGCATCCGCGCAACGCGGCTGGTGTTGCCATTCGCGCGCACCGAGCGTAAGGAAGAGAGATATGCCACTTACAGGGGAATAATAAAGGAAGCCCGGGAAGTCTGGGCTACCTCGTCCTAATATGGTCGCTGTTAGCTTATCGCTACTTCTTTTGGACGCAGCAGAGACGATGCGATTTTGATTCCTAACGAACTGGAAGAGCAGCGGGATGATAAAACGAATCAGAGTTGGAGCGGGGCTAGCTAGTGCGAGCGGCTGCTAGATTTCTGATCGCTTTCGTTACGCTGAGAGGCAGCATGTTCGTTCTGTAGGAAAGATCCAGCGGTACGAATGCTAATAATAAAGAACAGCGCACATATCGTAACGGCTCGTGGGTGAAATGAAAGCGTAATGATTTCAGGAGGGGAGGCAGAGTAAGGGCAAGATTGTTGGCTTTTGTTTTTCAGCTCTAGTTGGGAATCCTCCGGTAGAATTGAACTGTAAGTGTAAGAGGTAGTGATGCAGAACTATCGGTAAATTGACTATCGATAGCATCGATAGTTTTTTTGAAACTATCGATAGTGTAAACAAACTATCGAAAGTACTACTATCGACAAACTATCGGTAGTACCATCGGCAATATTACGAGCGATATTACTACCACGCGTGTTTATTGCTTTGTTTTGATGTATTCGGGTTTCACCAACAAAGACTGTTCGCAGCGTTTGACGCAGACCGCGCCGCAAATTTTGAAAAGCTTCGCGATTGTTTGAGATCATTTTGTTAAGATTACGCGCCGGACACGAATAGTCAAGTTTCTTCGAGAGCTTACGCGAGCACCAGCGATAACGCTGGAAGGTTCGATGACTGATATTTAAAAGACGAAGCGTTCCATCGATTATCAGATTACTCGATGGCCGGTGACTGTTCTCGCCTCTATCAGTGCGCAGCCTGTATCGCTTGTATTTTGAGTTTAGATTTTCTGGGCACTAGATCGCCCAAATTAAGTGCTTCGTTTTCCCAGTCATTCTGCAGCATTTTTCACCCTCACGACCACGTGACAAACTATCCATAGTGGTGCAAGTAATGATTCTGTTGTTAGCTGGCCATATTGCTAAAATATTTGCGATAGCCTACTATCAGCTTCACTTATATTTGTGAGCAATTTTTGGCGAGAGTAGAGTGTACTAGAACAGGGGAGTGCTCGGAACGGCCGCAGCACCAATGTATAGAAAGTGAAGCCCATACAGGGTCAATCCGCTTGTAGCGCTGCGATCGGTAGTCTGCAATGTGTCGTTGTTTAAAGAGTTGCGCGCGGCTCCGCGAAAGTGGTGCAGTGGTACAATCCCCGCTTCCCACTCAAGAGGCCCGGGTTCGAATCGCAGCTGTACAGGGTGGGTTTTTATTCGTAGTGTCTACCTTCACAGCTGTATTGGTTTCCCTTACTTTCTTAAAACTAGCTTCAGTTGCTATGTATTGCTACAAAAAGTAACGCAAAATGAGAAGTAAAATAGAAAAAAATTCACAGTGAGCGTAGTTATTTGAAGCGCCATCCCGCGGAATTCCACAAAAACATAAGGTATGGCCCCCGAGATTGAGTCCCACGAGATGGCGCTGCAAATAACTGTGTTAACTGTGAATTTTATTTTATTTTACTTCTCATTTTGCGTTACTTTTTGCAGCAATACGTAGCAACTGAAGCTAATTTTAAGAAAGTAAGGGAAACCAATACAGCTATGAAGGTAGACACTACGAATAAAAACCCACCCTGTAATGCTGCGATTCGAACCCGGGCATTTTGAGTGGGAAGCGGGGATCGTACCACTGCACCACTTTCGCGGAGTCGCGCGCAACTCTTTAAACAACGACACATTGCAGACTACCGATCGCAGCGCTACAAGCGGATTGACCCTCTTTGGGCTTCACTTTTTGAAGCTCGTTCCGGGCACTCCCCTGTTCTAGTACACTCTAGCGAGAGAAATAAATTATAGCCGCAGTGAAAATGGCGGAATACGTCCATCAATATATTCATATTCAAAAGCAACCACTTACACCTTACAATTACCAACTTAGTTCTTGATAATTTTTTTTTCATTTTGAAATCATAAAATGCAATATAAATTTGAAGCCGCGCAGTTCTACCACATGTAACGGCTTCCTTTCCGCTACAGCTGAACAGTTTGACTTTATGATCATGTGTCAGCAAAGCATTCTGGTGAACAACACAAGCATGTCAACTTTCTTGCCCTGCAGCCTGCCCCTCCGGCTCCAATATGTACCATGCGAGTGGGGAACGAAGTTTATGCTGCAATGAGTTCGCGCTGTTGATTTTATACTATCGATAGTACTTACCATCGATAGCGTTATCGATGTTATTTTTTTACCATCGATAGTTCGATAGTGACTCCGCTATCGATAGTATCGATAGTACCATCGATAGTTCTGCATCACTAGTAAGAGGCCCAGATCGGTAGCGTGCTCGAAATCTCCAAGACGAAGAAATAGCCATATTACGGTTTGTACGCTCCATTAGGCAGAATGCCTTCTCCCAAGGTTCTTGCAGTATGTGGATTTGCTGCAACACATGTAGATGTTCCTTTGATAAATGATAAATTCCGGTCTATTACGTCGCGAAAAGGGCGCGTGCTTTACCGCGCCATTCTTACGTATACGCTTTCCCCCAGAATCTACTTTTAATGCGGCGAAAGCTACGAGACTCGCTAAGCCACTGTCACGTTCTTCGCGTCAATAGGCAATAAAATGTAGTTCCGCGCTTTGGGTTAGGATATACTACAGATGCATAAGTTTAGTATTATTAATGCGCTACGAAAATATTCGTATAATTTGTAGCTTCAAGAATAACCGGTTGTTATAGTGCGCCTGTCTTTAGAAAAATGACAGCCGGCGTGTTACTTAACATCAATACAATCCCCTGCTGATTGCCGACCATGTTCACAATATACGCAGCATTTTTTTTTTCTCGAATGGGTAGTAACATTACTCACGAAGAAGGTTCATTAAAGTCACCTGACGAATTTCTTTGCTGTGACGCTGAGCATGCGGTTGGTGTTTCGCTGCCCGACGCAATCGCTCCGACCGTCTAAATAAATTCAAAAAAAAAAATGTGACGTGGCGCCATGTGTTGCCGATGAAGGCCACTGCTACGGTGGTCTAGTGGTTATGGCGCTCGATTGCTGACCCGAAGGTCGCGGGATGGAATCCCGGCCGCGGCGGCTGCATTTTCGATGGAGGCGAAGATGTTTGACGCCCATGTGCTTAGATTTAGGTGCACGTTAAAGAACCCCAGGTGGTCGAAATTTCGGGAGCCCTCCACTACGGCGTTCCTCATAATCATATCGTGGTTTTGGGACGTTAAACCCCAGATATTATTATTATTATTAATTGCCGATGAAGGCGTTAATATATGCTGTCGTTTGCTACACGTTCGGAACCGTGGCGTCTCGATCTGCTGCGAACAATCACGACACCCCGTGCGCGAAGCAAGAACGTAAACTATAATAAACATGCGTTCTCTGTTTTTGTGCGAGCCTGAATGAAGACGTTCAGACAAAACTGCGCGGAGCGCTATACTGTCTTACCTCATGGTTCTGTCGCTGCAGCTCCTTAGCGTGCCTTGTATATGCGCCTTGATCTTGTTCGTTAAAGCGCATCTCTTCATGCGTCCGGCGTGTGCATGGTCGGTCATTATCCATAGTGGTTCGCTGCATCAGAGTGGTCCCAGTCTGGGAGTGGAGCCGAAAACTTTGCTTGGTTTTACTCCGGGCTCTAAAGGTCAACACGTTTCTACACCCAAGCAGAGAGAGAGAGAGAGATAATAAAACGAGAGAAAGGCAGGGAGGTTAACCAGAATTGTAGCATCCGGTTTGCTACCCTACACTAAGGGGAGGGGGAAAGAAAGATGGAAAGGAAAGCGGAGAGAAGAGGAGGCGCGCGATAAAAGAAATATAAACAAAAAAAAAGCTGTAGAGCGGGAGTACTAAAGCCTATTCAATAGGCCACTGGCACGCAAAAAGTTCAGTATGGCCTTAAATGATTTTCGCTGTGCAGACAGTTCGGGTGGGCATTCCAGCACTGACTGTTCCGACAGGGGTCTGTCGTCAAGGCGGGCCAACACATCAGCTAGCGACAGTCTGTGCGAGCTGTAGCGAGGGCAGCGACAAAGAACGTGCTCTATCTTTTCTTCGCTGTCACACTGGCTGCAAGCAGCACTCTCTGCCATGCCGATTCGGAAGGCAAAAGATTTAGTGAACGCGACACCAAGCCACAGTCGAGAAAGCACCGTTGCCTCGAGTCGAGAGAGACCGGACGGAGGCCAAAGTCGACGACACGGGTCCAGTCTATGCAGTCGTGTGTGCTGTAAACTTGGTGTGTTCCACAAGGATTTTATGTCTTCATTGGCAATCTCTCAAATTTTCATCGCAGCATCCGTTCTTGATAACGGGATGGAATCTTGTACGCCGTCTTCGTGCGCAGTTCGAGCAACAGCGTCGGCATGTTCATTGCTCAATATGCCGCCGTGACTTGGAAGCCACTGAAAGGTGATGTCATGTCCTTGCACGAAGAGGTGATGGAGCAGCTCTCTAATTTCTAACACTAGTTGCTCGTGAGGTCCACGGCGTAAGGCGTATATCAGGCACTGTAGAGCTGCCTTGGAGTCCGTTGTACGAGACGTACAGCGAGCATAGCCATCTATTACTGACGCCTCAACCACCGTTGTTGGGTCTGCAGGGTCGGTGATGTTTCCTGCAAGAACAACCACCGTGAAGATTAGGCTATCCCACCAGACTACATCGACAGCTGCGCAACTTGCTGCGCTGCGTAGCGCACCCAAGCAGAAATCACCACATAGTCTCTGTTTTCTCCGCAATGCCGCTTCTGCAGAGAACCCGGGTCCCGCCAACATATAGAAGCCTGCTGTAAATCGCCACTAAAACCCCCGATCCTTACCACACCCACGAGCTTTGGGAGAGATCCTCGGCCAGCTCCAACCTCGACGATGAGCTAAGACTGGTCGGTAGGGCCCAGGACGCTACCCGAGCTCAAGGCATCGTGGTTTAAGGGCGCCTCTGCCTCGTAAATAAAGATTCTTGTTTTCTCTCTATCCCGAAGCTATAGCACGCGTAACCTGCATTGTTTTATTTTCTGATGAAAATTGCCTGCGACAGCATTATCAAACTTAGAGCGACAGCGAATGACGCTGCCTGTGCTTTAATAATTTTCTCGCGTTAGGGATGACTCGCGACTTTGAACAGCCAGGAGCACCACTTGCTTTCTGCATCATAGTTGACCGCTACACTCTTTTTACAGAAAGCGGCACAGGCGCCACGGCCGAGCTGGCGCAATCTCCACATGTACTTTTCGGATCAGTTCGTGCTTCTGTAGCTTTCGCTTCAATGAAAGTTGATTTTCAGCGGAAGCGTAGAACTTTCTTTCCATCTACTCTTCGCAGAAATGTCCATTGTTTTCTGGACTCCTCGCTCGACTGAGTGATGCCGAGATACACCATTTCCATTAAAATGTCCTATCCTGCCGCGCATGTCCATAGGACCCGACGAGGTAGCACATCACATGACGTTGCGCTTTCTAACAACGAGGACGCGGATTCGATCCCCGGTTGCGGCGGTCGCATTTCGATGGAGGCGAAATGCTAGAGGCCCGTGTACTGTGCAATGTCAGTGCACGTTACTAAAAACACCTGATGGTCGAAATCTCCGGAGCCCTGCATTACAGCGTGCGTCATAATCATGCCATAGTTCGAACACGTAACCCCTCCCCCAGGAAGCAATAAAACTAGTGTACTTAGATTTCGGTGCACGCTAAAGAACACCTGGAGGTCAAAGTTAATGTGGGTCCTCCACTATGACGTGTCTCGTGATCGCATCGCGGTTTTGGCATGTAAGACCACAGGATTTAATTTTAGTGCTAGAGCATTACTTCGCTCATTGAGCGGCCTCGCTTCCATCAGAAAGCCGTGGAAGAAAGACAGCACAAAAATTACGGCATCTTCCACGCTTTGCACGTGGTTGTCCGAATACGGAACATTCAGGAAGCGAACATTCGGAAAACAAACGTTTGAAAACCGAACGTTGGCGGGCGATTGACTAGATGGTGCCCGAGCCCCCGACAACGCGGAAGGCAGAGCGAGCGGCTGTGGAGCGAGCACGGCGAGCTGCAGCGTGGTAACGTTATGGCCGATGAGGAAGAGCCGCATAATAATGCCGCTCACGCAGCCCGACAGAGATGAGAGAAAGAAAGGAAAGACATGGACGTTAACTAAATGAGCTCGCTTTTCAGTTGGCTACCCTGTACTGGGAAAGGGGAAAGGCATGTAAGAGGGTGAAAGAATGCTCAAGACAACTGAAGAATCGATACGCCACGATCCAAGCGGCTCTGAGCACGCCACCTACGAGCTCAACGTTTCGGCGACACACTCAGCGACAAGTAATGTTCTCGCATTTACACATTGTTAGGGTTGCTTAGGTGCCAGCATAGTGTTTTTTGTCGTAGTTTAGGCACGTAAAAGCTTAGAATTTAATTAAATTCTGTTTCACTTAAAACTCACCACGCATTACAGCTGACTTTCTCGACATTTCTTGGTCGATATCACGTTTCTGGCTTCCTGTTAGAGTTCCATCTCAAAAATTGAAGTTGGCAGCCTTATCTCTTATTCGTGCACCGGACTGTCTGACTGCTTTTGTGAAGCCATGGGCCAGCATGTTCTTTGCTCTTAAGAAAGAAAGAAAAAAGAAAGAAAAGAGAAAAGAAAAGAAAGAAAGAAAGAAATAAAGAAAGAAAGAAAGAAAGAAAGAAAGAAAGAAAGAAAGCGAGCGAGCGAGTGAATGCGTGTAACGCTGCAGACACCGTCTTCTGTGTACCTGGAGATTACTGTCACGGAAATGAAAGAGGTGCGAAATTAAGGTACTGAGTGAAAAAGACAGATGTGACTGAGGAACCTTTTACACACTGACCGTGTGCACAGATACGGCACGATAAAGAAATCCCGTTGCCGTACCAGATTGCTTGCTAAAGTTGTCTACGGTCCCATCGCGAATGGGACCGTAGACAAATCCCAGCGTGGGCGCAAAACGAAGTGGACGTTCACAGGAATGAGTCCCAAACTTCATTTCGCGATTACACATATCTGATTATTGTGATTACAGAGCCGTCTCGCCCTCATTCAACACGCACGCAACGTGCGTTTGCGTGCGTCTCTTTTGACTAGGAGCTTATGCCTTCACGCCAACGTCGTTGATTGCTAAGGGACCCACCGCGCTCTCCAGGCGGCGCGTAGGACGTTCCGTAGGGAACACAAAGCCGACGCTTAATGCCGAGCCACCGTTCGTACCGCCACAAAACATTGACAAAGCCTTGGAAGAATGACAGATAAGACTGTTGCGGCAGTTATCAGACGCGATGACTCGCGATAAATAAATTTGTTCCGTAAGCTTAATTTTTAGGCAAGGGATCAAGTTTCCGCTACCCAAGCTCTCTTTGTGTAGTCATAACTGCCGTCACTTATATTATGCAAGTGTGCACACAAACACACTTACACACATACGCACGCAAAGCACTCGCTCACTGCCAGCAGATGCGAGGTGGCAAACGTGCCTGTTGCGAGCACCAAGTGGCAGGCTGCCTAGCAGCTCCGTCGTCATTCCGCCTTTGTCAGTTTGATTATCCTGTATACTGTCACTCGGGCTCATTGGTGATCGTTCACCCATGTTCCTGCTATCCGTTCGAGTGACAGCTCATCGCGTCTGAACCCACGCATTCTGGGTGTTCGTGCTCCCGGCGGGGCCGCGATGCTTGCTTCTTAGGCGAGCTCAACATTAGCATGAAATTTCCTTGTGCGTCAGCCACTAGTTCAAGCTATCGCCGGAAACAACTCCAATGACTTGGAATGCGCAAGAAAGCGATGCAGTATTATTTGTCCCCGCCATATAGCCCAGGAAATTATAGAGCACCCTTTATCTGCTAGAAAAAAAAAATTTTTTTGAGGACAGTCCCAACTTTTTTTAAGCAGGTAATGAATGCCCTCATCAGTCAAATATTAAAAAATACAAATGGAAAGCCGAAAGAGATAATCTATAGTTACTGAAAAAATATAACAATAATAAATGAGCGGACTGAAAAGTGCGCTGGATAAGGGGTACTGTTGGGGGGTATGAAATGTGTCATAATCCAATTGAGAAAAAAAAAAGAAAACAAACATTTTGAAAACGGACACATTACAATATCTGACAATTTCGAAGCCTGTAGCCGACTTTCGACACAGTAAAAAAAAATGTAGACACCTTTTTTGCTTGGGGTGCCACGACGGGAAACTAAGTTAAACTCTTCCGTAATTGTGGCAATAAGATTAAGAGAAGCAACGCGCGCTGTACGTAAACACGCAGCTACAAAGAGTTTAATTGCTGCTAGTTTAGGAAATTATTGAGAGAAACAAGGTAGGCTCTGAGAGAGTCGCTTGCTCGAGCGGAACGTGTCGTGAAGCCTACGTTCCGTAACATAGACAACACCAGTGCCGACATTATGTTGTAGTTTTGTGCAACATAATTACTCTATAGAGAAAACTTTGGCGCTGGTGTTTACTGAAACTGCAGGCATGGCAGTTAAGCGAGAATGCATGGGAATGATAGGCAGTGCATGGATTCGCCTTAACTTCGTTCAGCTTGTTTGATACGTCCTTGTGACCCTAAAAGCCGGCCATTTACGACAACGTATTGTATTGTAAACGTAACAACTTGTAATGATTATGTATGCACGCAGATACTTCCTTAACGTGCACAGGAAAATACCATAGACCAGAATTTTATTACGAATTGGTACTGCCCATGTTGCCTCCTATACCGGTGCCTAGATTTTAGCAGTATTTTCAAATTTCAGGTAGCAGGTATTACTGTTCTTTCACAGATTGTCACCCCTACTTTTGTCACTAGTACTGCTGTACTTGTGGTTACAAGCGTGTGAAAGGGCACATAAGCCTTATTAATAAACATTCGGTTCATGTTCGCTTCTCTTTGGTAGCCGGGTGCTCCACTGCTTCTTACGAACTATGGCATGGTCGAAAGGCAGTTTCGCGCACAGTTTAACAAATGGGGTAATTAGTCTCTCCTAAGAAACTTACGTTGAAATGCATATCTGTTCTGCTGTGCAGAGCTACGAGTCAGGAAAACATGATTTATAATTTATTTTTATTTATTTGAACATACTGCTAGCCTCACATTTGAGGCTGTTGCAGGAAAGGGGGTAAAATACATAATCAAAAGAAGCAATTTAGGGTAGGCGCATACATATTTTAAATTAAACTGGACAGTGCATATGCTCTCCGCCTTAATTACACAACGCTACAAAATGAAAACAATAATAAACGGAATGTTACAAGGTAATACACATATTCAAAAGGACACCGTTCAAGTAGGGGCGCACATCAATCGAATTGAACTGTCGGTACATACATTGCATTAATTTACAAACGCTACAAGAATGAGAAAAACAGCGATGAACAGCATGTTACAAGCTTAGCGCACGAAAAAAGCATTAAAAAGAAACTATATATCAATTAGACATTTTATTGCACTAGAGACAAGGCTCGGCAAATGCTGACGAAATCATGAACAGCATAAAATCAAGGCAAGAAAAAACAATTAAATGCGCTGAAATCCTCAGTGAAGCGCGAGAATGTTCCAGGTATTTATTCGGCGTCTGCTCGGCTCGTTCAGTCGGCTTTGAAATGATAAAAGACAATCAGTGCCGAGATATGCCGTATCAACAGTAGTTTCTCACAAAGACATCCTTGTTGCTGCACATGATGGGCCCTGAGAGCGGCCACACAGTTCCTGCTGCGTATACGATGCAGGGTTTCCGTTGCTATAGCTACTCTGCGGCAAAGTGGCCACTTTACGACCCCGTCGGGCGACGAAAATTTCAGGTTGGCGCCATGGTTACTTTACGGCTATACTTCGAACTTCTATTTTGGCGCATTTAGTAGCCACCTTTCTTATTATTTGCATATAAAATACCAAGCAAGTCTAAGGACTAGCATTTGTGTCCAAGCTTTTCTGGTGGGTCAGCCGTTGCATGCGCATTTCCTCGCCCCTCCAGCAGTCTGTTCTTCATCGAGGCACCTCAACGCAACGCGCGGCGTGCCTGCCAAGACGGAGTGACGAAGTTCTTTTTCGCCTTGTCACTGTGACTCACATCCAGTGTGGACGATTGGCCAAGAATTCGGCGGTTTTATTAATTTAAGTAACATTTAAAAGTGGGGAAGTCTTACAATGTAACTTGCAAATTCAATATTAAATTTAATTGTGTTTTTTTGGCTAAGATCAAACTGACGATGTTGCGCGCATGTTGGCAAACGCGTGGCTAGAACGCTATTCACGCTGTTCGCCATCGATGCTGACGCTACGAGCCAGTTTCTAATGCTGATGCTGAGCCTGTGTTCTCGTCTAAGCTTGATAAAAACAGAGATGCGCAACAAAATGATGCTGGATTTATCATCTTCAACCAGATATGACTACTTGAAGCTGGACTGGCATTATGGTATAACTACTAATCATTTCCGGTCCGTGACTTCAAGCGCGACCTGCTTCTACGATTAGTGTTCCTACTGACTGGTTGGCTGGAATGTCCCAACCTTAGTCTGTCTCTGGCAGTTACTGTATCTATTCTACATAGACTATATGCAGGCCCATGGAACTTATAATTTGTTCATTTATGTGCAACTTGCTTATGGCTTGAAGACCAAGCAAGAGGAGGAAAAAACTGTGCCTTTATTTGCATTTCTTTGCTGATCCAAATGATATTGTTCTTTGTTCAGTAATAAAAACTCTTTTCATAATACCGCCTTTTTACCATTTGGCTACAAATTTGGCGATAAGATAAAATGGCATGGCTACTTTGGCTACATTTCGCTTGAGTACTGGCTCCGTTTCGTATTTATCCAACGGCAACCATGGTACGATGCAAAAATAAGATATTACGCTGCGCTTAACAAACAACTGTTCTCAAAATGTTGTATACGAATAAAGCACCAGAGTTAAGCTCATTAACATTACGGAATTACTCTTGTCGCCAAACACGAACGAAATCGCAACAGACAGCACAACAGGTCAGTCTTGCAAACGCCGAGAAGAGAAGCGAGGCTCGCGCGGATACCGATTGCGCGCCGGTGTACAGCCGCTGCGTTCCTTGCGAGACGAAAAGCTTGAAATAAATGTAGTAATCTCAACGTCGTTACTGCGACAGCTGCAACTTTCAAATTTGCTAATATTGCCCCGCGTTCTTGTTTTCTTATTCCATTTTTATCTGATCGAGCTTCACCTATCAAAACTGTTACCACCGCTCGGCGCAGGCCGCGCCGCGATGTTTGTGAAACTTGTCGATTATATTAGACTGTTCTGATAAGATTGCGCGCGTTACGCGAGTAGTCGAGTTTATGCCAGAGCTAACGCGAGCGCCAGCGATAAAAACCTGGAATGTTCAATTACTGATGTAAACAAGATGACGGGTTCCGCCGACGGTCAGATGATTCGACGATCGCCGACCGACCTCGCCGCTATCGTTGTACTTTGAGTGTTACTTTTCTTGGCGAAAGTTCGCCCAATGAAGCGTTTTGTCTTTAAACAGCCCCTCACCAGCCTCTGAAAATAGAAAAAAAACGAGCGCAATGTTCTCTCCTGGCGTTTCTCGTCTTTCTGGCGCACTTCGTGACGCAGAACAGTGATTCCCGTGACGTCTATATAGTACATACTCTCGATTGGTCCAGATACATGAAATATCAAATGTGAATTGTCTCCTGCACTGCTTTGCCATGCAGCCACCCATCCGTCCTTCCTTGCCTCGCATGACTATCGCGCGCGACCAACTGACTTCACTTCATTTTCTGTGTTTGCGACTGCGTAAATATGGATAACAGCGTGTAGCCGACAAGCGCGAAATCTTGATAGGTTCAACGCTTAGTGCTGACATGGTACACGTGCTCTTAAGAAATAGATGGCGAGGGGGAGATATGACCTGTAAGAAGGGTAGCGAAGGCGAGGAGGAAACCACTCCCTTGTCTTTGAGCGCGGGATGGTGAGGGGCCCTTTAAATGCCTCACTGTGGCCTTCTTCACCGTCACAACCACGTGAAAACATAATCTTTCTGTAGTTTATCAAAACTTTATCCGAAACAGAAGCCAATAAAGAGTAATAAGCAAAGCCACAAAAACATCTGAAGCTGCAAGCACGATGACTAGACGAATATCTGCACTGCCCGTCATTCCCATGGTAACTGAATGATTGCAGCACCAGTGTTTTCCCTAGCAATTATATATAAGGAAACGTAAATGCCTGTTGCATATATCATGTCACTACTTGACAAGACAGTGCTGCGTGGAACTCTAAAGAGCGGCTGTATAATGAAGCCATGCCTGGGCGATGAGCCCCAAGCGACAATAGATTAAGTTATAGAGGAGGACAGAGAAAAAAAAATTGGCGAAACTTGCACTAAGCCGCGCAAGGCTTGAAACAGCGAAACTGAACGATTCTGGAAACTAATCTGGTTGCTTCTAGGTTGTTTCTAGGCATTCGCTAGGTGATGCAGGTTGTTTCTAGGCTGCTTCTAGGTCACTGCTAGGCTTTAGCTGGGTGACGCTATGTTGTTTCTGCGTTGATTATCAGCGCAGAGAGGTTCTAGTTACGACACGGATGTTCAAACTGCAGAGACAGAACCTAGCGCTGAAAACAAGCGTTCGCACCTCTCATAGATCTACGGGCACGTCGTCGTTGGCGGAGTCCTTCCATCACTTAGGGTCTTCTTGCAGCCGCCGTTGGCTTTCCCGTTCCCTAGTATTCTCTCGTACGCACTTTGTGTCTTCGGTTCGCCGCCATCACTTTGCGCCATTTGTTGGGTTAACTATTGCCTTTTCCATTTTTAGTGGACCAGTGGTGAGCAGTGGTATTAACAAAATTTCTGTGGCACATACCCGTTTATGATGATGATAGTTTTTTTGGTTCGCCGGACAAGGAGCGATTTCATAAACAGCTTCGCTGTTAAAACTCACAGGGCCCCTTATGCATTCGCCTAAGACGACTCGAAGACGCAAGCCATCTTCTTGTTCTTTTTCTTCAGCCGATGTATTGATCTTCACCCGCCCTCCACTAAAATATTTCTGCACCTAACGTGGTTTTGCACTGCCTCCAGGATCGAATGCATTGTAGGCTTTCTGTACCTAACCTGATTTTGCACTGCCTCCGTGATCGGCCCATCGATCACGGAGGCAGTGCAAAGCGACTATGTCATGTGATGACGTCATCACGTGACGTCACGTTGTATGAAATCACGACGATGTCATAGTGACGTCATGACGACGTCGTATGGTGACGTCATCACGTGATGATTTTTAGCATCCCTCGTGTTGACGCCGCCGACTGTCAATGTTCGTGTTTGGTGAGGCATCTAAGGCGTTCGCTTTAATATAATTCGTTAGTTCTCGTTATTTCGTAGGCACAAACCTTCTAGCCTTACATAAGCACTGATGCGCTGCACGAGAAACGGGCACATTGAGATTTTTTTCTTAATTTTTTTTGTACGCTCGTGTGGTCGTGGTCCACTCCTTGCATCTGCTGACCTTATTATCGGTTCGTAAGTCTGAATGTATAAAACTTTGGCGCGTGGAGAGCGCCGGGCACTCTCGCAAGAAACGTTCATTCATTCAAACCCCGCACTGTCCGCCAGTTGCAGAGCCTGTGTCCATACACAGAGAGCGTAGTGTGAATGAAGAGGGAACTTGCTATTTTGCACGCGAAAATGCTACTCTTGAATGCGTGTAGGACCGCATGTAGAAAAATGATAGATACGATCCCGCGAGGCATTAGGTCCCCTAGTCTTGCTTTTTGATATCGCTTCCTCCGTTTTCGGGAGCTACGATATGGCCGTTTTCAATGGGGTCTATCGTAGAAGTTCCTAAATCCTCTTTGCTTGAGTGCTGAAGCGCTCCTCGCAATGTGTTGCACCAAGGAATCGATCGTGTACCGACGTGTAAAATTGGATATGCATGCATACACGTTTCGAGCTTTGCGCTTGTGTTATAATGACAAGTCGCTATCTTGAATCTCTGCAAGCGCCTTGGCTGTTTACTTGAACGGTGACCGCACAAAACGTACGTTTTTATTTACGTTATGTAAAGCTTTTATCACCAGCAGTTCGACGTCTAGAAATGCTGACACTCTCTATGGAGAAATTTCACCAGCGTTGAACGAGGACTGTTTCACAGCTTTTGGCGTGATAATGGGCATCCGCGTTAAGCGTGCATTTTCATTATCGGTCGTTTGCAACATATTTGTCAGTTTTAACTATCGTATCTTATTATATTCCAGATGCATATATTTTTTTCGGAAATGGTGCGTGTCCTTCTGCCATAGGCAAATCATCCCGTTTTCGTAGTAAGGTGGTATTAGCGGGATATATGCATATCGCGCTTTCTGATTGCGTCCTCTGCGTCGTGACGGTGGTGTCTATCATAGCGTATACGGATATATTACATAGTTATGGAAAAGAGAAAGGCACTTATAACTTTTCGCAGCCCGTGTCCCTTAATTCTTATATTTTGCTGGGTGATTCTTCGCACCACAGTAAATATTTGTTGAAGTTGGGCCGTCAGTTTTTGCTACTTTCGTATCCTTACGGTATCCTTCCGAGGCAGTGGACTTTCTGTTGTGCCGAGTTTTATTAAATTACTTCTCTGTACGTGTGGTTACGTCTTTGCTAACGACGGTGTATTACGAATGATTTGTGGGGAATTGAAGAACCATTCTAGGGAAGCAAGAAAAGAAGCCGTAGGCCAAAAAAATCATGTTTCGCTTTCGCTAAATAAAGAACAACGTAGGCTAACAATAGACAAAGCAGTTCTATGGCAGTAAATCTTCAAATGCGCAACTCTGATTCTCAGTGTTAATAAGGTCACCTCGTATTGTCGTGAAAGGGTTTGATTAGTGAGCCATAAGATTTACAGGCGTCGCAAATAATTGGAGCGAAACGTAGACAATGGTTCATTGCACTTGAAATACAAAAGCGGCATGAATCGAGCCCTTGTAATGACAGAAACTCTACAAAATACTTTTTTCAAATTGAGCCATTCAGAGAAGACGATGCGAGAAAATTGGCTGACTCACTTAAGAAGGTTCTATAGTGTGCCCAATTACCTGCAGAAAGCGAACTTGACACAAGCTGCTCAGCGCCAAGTGGCGAAAGTATGCGCGAAAGAGGAGACGGCCTAGAAGGGAATAAATGAGCTCAGACAGAGAGATCGTCGGTAAAAATAATGACCTTAGACAACTGAGTTCCCTGCTGTATGATGGTCAGTACCATCACCAGAAAACACGGCAAGAAAGATTGCACATTAATCAGGCAGGCAGAGAGCAAGAAACGGGCGCAGTTGTGTAAAAAAAAATGCCTACTTTCTTGAATCTTTCAGCTGCATCCATGAAAATGTTAGAGCCACGAAAAGATTGAAGCAACCGACCATCAAGGAGGCCATCAAAAGTACGAGCCGGCAAAGCCGCAAGACTGTTTGGCAATACTTAGTCAAGAATCAGGTTAACACAAGGTGTCTTTGGACTAGGCGGGTAAAAAACACTAACTAGAGGTAGGAGCAACAATTTGGGTTATGTGAGTTGGTGCATAATTGGTTAACACACAGCACGACCGAGACGAAGACGAGAAGCAAAAACCTGTCATAGGCGCTGATATGACAGAAGCAGCGACTGTACAACGTTAACCAGAGAAACAAAAGGAACTGGAGAAGTGGCGAAAGCGAACAGGAGAGACCACAGTCCCAGAGTCTTACAAAAAGCTGCATATTGACTTGCTTACACCTGACATATGCCGCAAATCAACAGAACCTCCTAGGGTACTACAGTATCAGCAGTTCCAGGCGCAGACGCCGCGGCTGTTTTAACAGCAGCAATATACGGCATAGCTTGAAAGAACCACAGTGTGAAGAAAAAAAAGTAGCTTTGTGGAATCGGTGGATACTATAACATATCAGCAATGCAGCCTCTTTGAATTCTGACATCTTTATCACACAACCGGCGCAAACATTCCATTGCGCGTTCGTCTTTGAGAATATTAGCCTTGATATCTGGCTGCGAGTTTATATTACCATTGTTACACAATTGGCAATTAAATAAATCACGTGTCTTCAAAAGCCAGCTCGGGCTTATAACAGACTAATAATAACTGGATTTTGCAATGGGAGGACACAAATGAACCATACTCATACTGAATGAAGAAAAAAAAACCCTTAAGCCGGGTCTCCGGCTCAGATAGATGAGATCTTGGTACCAAAGACACTGACGTAGAGAAAAAGGTCATGTCACTAGCACAAGGATACAGTTGGCCCTGGGATGTGATGGATTGCGGTTATAGTGATCCTACTGTATTCATACGTCCGTGCTCCTTGTTTTAAATATCCGCTTTCTTATCATCTACTTCGCCCTTCACCTACTTCCGAGGGTGGGGTAGCAGGCCAGATTTTCTGTTCTGATCATGCTTACTGTATTGACCCTTTCTTCTCTCTTTCTCTAACGAAATGTTAAGTAACACCGCAGAAGTATGACATTCCCGTGGCATGCCTCTACTCTGTTTGTACATGCATAATGTAGCCCATTTGACGTAAGCAAAACATTTTTTTAAACGAATTATTGAGCTCGGCATTCAGTATAGGGACTATAGCAATTGAACTATATTATGAACTTAGTTGCCGCCCACTCAGACTGGGATCTCTGCGGATGACGCTTATTTCTCATTGCGCCCTTAAATTTATGTCGCGCGATGTTTTTCAGTTTTACTACGCGCGCGAGCATATTGCATGCTGATGAATCCGAGAATATAGCATGTGTTGCTTAATATCGCTAAATTCAGATAACGCACACATCATTTTTCGGACTGATTAATTGTTAACAGTGTCCGGTGAGGGGTTTACTGCAGTCTTTGGTGTGAGCACTTTTCACCCCGCGTATTTATTTTTGGCATACCTTGTTTTGCGCAGGGCCCGTGCTTAGACCAAGTTGTGTACTCTGTCCGTATTATCCGCCCAAGAACATTTTTCTGTGTATGTGCAACGCCATAAGCACCCTGTGGCATGCTGTCATGCTGACGTGTTTCTTGGTGTAATATAACTGAATATTTCTTCTTGTTTATGTCACCGTTGCTTGGTGTAATATAACTGCATATTTCTTCTTGTTTATGTCACCGTTGCTTGGTGTAATATAACTGAATATTTCTTCTTGTTTATGTCACCGTTGCTTGGGTGTAATATAAGAATATTTCTTCTTGTTTATGTCACCGGTGCTTCGGTGTAATATAACGGAATATTCTTCTTGTTTATGGCACCAATGGCTATTTTGCCACTTATGTTCATTCTTGCAGTCCTTTGGTGTGTGTGTGTGTGTGGTGTGTGTGTGTGTGGTGTGGTGTGTGTGGTGTGTTGGGTGTGTGTGGGTGTGTGTGTGTGTGTGTTTGTGTGTGTGTGTGGTGTGTGTGTGTGTGCCGTGCGTGCGTGCGTGCGTGCGTGCGTGCGTGCGCGCGCGCGCGCGCTGAGTTGTACACTGTTTTGTCCAGGTGCTTGCGTATCATGATCTAAATGCGTGTATTTGCTATGCGTACTCTTGTTGTACCATCGATCCGCTGTCGACTCCTGGTGACACTATGAGTATATGACCGTCAATGAGATTTATTGTTACCAGTTCTTTATACTCACCGGTAGATTTCCCGTGGCCTGAAGATTACCGTATTAAGTGACTTTCCCTAATTTCTATATATGCTTATGTTATTGTATTGATTGTGTTACGGCCACGGGCAATCGATTACTCGTGGAGCCACCGACATGGCCTCTCAGTCGCGTATATTTTAAAAAAAATGAGAGGGGCAGGTGCATCTCGTATTGCAAGACGTGATTACCATGCCCTGGCACCTTCTCTCGGGAAATTTTATAGGCCCGAGCAAGACCAGTCAATGAGATCACGCGCACAGCGAGGAGGAGCAAGACGCAAGCCTTGAGTTCGCCAACTCCACGCGTACGATGCCGTTCCGGGCTGCTCCCCCCTCTCCCCCCTAACCTCGTCGTAGCGGCTTACAAATGAGTCACTCAGTCATTACCAATCATAGGCTAAGTCCTTAGCTCTTTAATCTTTCAGGAGAAAGCGGGACACCGCCTTCCCTCATGTTGTCCAGAGTTCCACACGTATACACCATGCTGTGAATTCTATATTGCGTGGCGAGAGCCTAGGCGCTGGAGGGCTCCTGCAAATGGGGTTGAGCTTTAATGTGAATCTGACAAGTAACACGTAACTGCACAAAAGACCATTACATCTGCAAGCTGCGCCAGCCTCGTATCAACTATAAAGTTTCAATGACTTCCGTCGCATGCACTTGTAACGGGTAATGTGGCGACTGACGGGCCTGTCCGGTATGTCTAAAACCTAGGCCATCAAAGGCTCCCAGCTATACTCAAGAAGTTCTAGGTAAAACAATGGCAAGTAATATTCATTATTTGTCATCACCACATCGCATGCTCTGTGTGAGAAAGGGAGTGTAGGAGCAGACCATAGCAGTGGCTACACTGGCATGGCTATACAGGAGGGTTATATCGGTTACGCCGATTTCTTGCCGCTAGGCACTCTTGAAAGCACCATGAATGTGCTCGAGTTAACTGCATCGCAAGCGTGAGTGATAAACCCTCTCGGCTTTTGGGGAAGACGCAGCCACTTTTTGCGGGCACCGCTTTTGGGAAGTCCTTGTGAACCTTGTCTCTCCTGTTCTTTTCACTTGGCCAAAACCACGTGTTGTCGAGCAATGCTCCAACATACCGGCTTAGTATCCTACATTCATCAGCGCGCTCTGAGTCGGCGCCCATCGACGACGAACACCGGCGCTGGCCCAGCAGCGCTTCTCGCGTCTCATTACGCGGAAGGAATCACACCATTCTCCGCTCCAAGGGCACCCTCTTTTATAGAGGCGCGGTGTATGTGCGTGCGGCGCTGGAAGTGTGGTGCGCCACCTATGCGTCTTATCCGTGGCGCGCACCGATCTCGTTCGCACACGCGCACACACACACGCAGGACACACGCAGGACACACACACACACGCACACACACACACACACACGCACACACACACGCACACACACACACACGCACACACACACGTACACGTGCACACGTACATGCACACACACACACATACACACGCAGGCACAAACGCACACGCACACGCGCGCGCACACACACACACACACACACACACACACACACACACACGTGCACACGCACACACACACACGTACACGTACACGTACGCACACGCACACACTAACATGAACAAACGGGAAGTGAGTAGCGCGGGGAGGAAGCTGGAGCTCGAGTGCTCTCCCCGTTCGCGCGCCGTATTGGCTGATGCGCCGCTACTATACGACCAGTCCCCAATTTCTCCACGAACTCTCATTGTTCTTCCGGTGCACTTTCCGCCGCCGCCGCCGCGCCTTGTTTGCTCTTCGTCCGACAATTGTGTAGGCGCGAGCGTGTCTGCGCTTGCGTCTGCGGGTTCGTTTGTGAGCGCGCGCGCTCTTTCTCCATCGTGGGCAGCCAAGTGCTCGCCACACGTACACGTCGCGCCGGCTCCTCTTATACGCCCTCATTAATAATTCCCCCCCAGCTGGTGCGGGACACATGGAAAGGAGAAAGGGAGAAGGATGACGAGAAAAGGGGGTGTAATGGACGCAGCTGTCGAATAGGGTGCACCAGCAGCTACGGGGGAAAGGAGCAGACTTAGGGAACGCGATTTGGGAAGTTACGCCAAAGGATGAGCAGGTGTGCACTTTTAATGAGCCTCTTCGCGAAAAAAAAAACACTAGTTTTTATTCCAGTCAGGACGCGCGATTCCCTACGAAGGAAGAAGTGAAGTGAAAAGTATCGCGTCTTTTGTTTTCTCTCTTCAAGGCCACCGGTGGCCAAAACAACTTCGTTCTTCCTCGGACTACTAAATAGCCCACAGACAAAGTTCAAGGTGACGGTAGTGCTTGCACGGTAGCGATGCAGAACTATCGATAGCACTATCGATACTATCGATAGCTCAGTCACTATCGAACTATCGATGGTAAAAAATACTATCGATAGCGCTATCGATAGTAAAAAATTTCATCGTACTATCGATAGTATAAAACCAACAGCACGAACTCATTGCAGAATTAACTTGGTTCCCCGAGCGCGTGGTACATAGGGGAGCCGGAGGAGCAGGCTGAAGGGCAAGAAAGTTGACATGCTTGTGTTAAAGTCAAACTGTTCAGTTGTAGCGGAAAGGAAGGCGTTAGTTGTAGTGGAACTGCGCAGCTTCGAATTTATATTGCACTTTATGATTTCAATACAAAAAAAATATAATGAACTAAGTTTGTTAATTTTAACGTTTAACTGGTTGCTTTTGGATGTGGATTTATTGATTTATTGATGGACATAGTCCGCCCTTTATTTCTTTTGCCAAGAATTGCCAATTTATTTCTTTTGTCAATAATTGCTCATACATTAAGCGAAGCTGATAGTAGGCTATCACAAATATTTTGGCAATATAGCCGACCCTCAACAGCATCATTATTCACACCACTATCGATAGCATTGTCACATGGTCGTGACGGTGAAGAATGCTGCCACAAGACTGGGAAATATGGAGCTATTATTTGGGCGATCTTGTGACCAGAAAATCAAAACTCAAAATACAAGCGATACAGGCTGTGCACTGAGAGCAGCGAGAACAGTCTTCGGCTGTCGAGTAATCTGATCATCGGTGAAAAGCGTCGTCTTTTATAGACCAGTCATCGAACCTTACAGCGTTATCGGTGGTGCTCGCGTAAGCTCTCAAATGAACTTGACTCTTCGCGTCCGGCGCGTAACCTTAACAGAATGATCTCAAACAATCTTGAAGCTTCTCGAACATTACGTCGCGGTCTGCGTCAAACGTTGCTAACAGTCTTCGTGGGTGAAACCCGAACACATCAAAACAAAGCAAGTAAACACGCGTGACAGTAATATCGCTAGTAATATTTCTACCGATTGCACTATCGATAGTTTGTCTACACTATCGATAGTTTTTAAAAAACTATCGATACTATCGATAGTCAATTTAGCGATAGTTCTGCATCACTATTGCACGGTGTACGCCGTGCGAGCTCGTTAAGGTAGGAAAGCTTGAGGTTGCTGAGGAAGTGTTCGACTGCTTTGCATTTCCACAGTTGTGTTCTGCAAAACTGGAAAAAGGGGCGAAACTTCTGGCATTCACTGCAAGGTTATAGAACCATCTGAAGCAGCAACACCGGCACAACTATTGACACCATAGACCTGCAAGCGCTTCAGGTCACGTTTACGTTGACAGAAAACATTGGTAAATTGGGCCATCGTGTGGCGAAAACAGAAGGAATGTTGTGGTCTTCTCAAATACAGAATTGTCGTTTCTCACTATGCATTCTATAGCTGACAATGTTTGGATGTTCGTGTAGCGGACATTCTTTACTGCGTTTCGACACAATGACACCTACGCTGCAAAGAAGGAGTAAGACACAAGAAAAACGCTGGAAGCATGTTTGATGTGGCTACCGATTAAGAAGCCAGACAGCCAGCTGTTCTGTATAGACACAGGAGCAATTAAAAGAATCAAACGCGCTTGTCGAACGCAAGTCCTCTTGAGGACATTGACGAGTGGTTGGCTGCATTCTTGCAATATTGTCTACCCAGCACCTCTGCTACTTTGCTAAGGAGTTTAATCGCAGGTGGCGCGGGCGAACGGTTATTGGTCAGAATCGGTTGGCAAGGCGTAACAACCACAAGCTCGTGGCGGTGGCGATGCCGCAGAATCACAGGCCACTTTTCTGAGCTACATGTAGGTTATTGGCCACAGGACTCAATTTTATCGTAAAACAAGCACGGTAAAAATTGTGTTCACCGTATGGTCTTATTAACCACATATGCAAATAGACCGCAACTCCATACATGATTATCATCTTCATTATCAGCTTGTTTTATGTCCACTGCAGCAAGGTGGTATCCCGATAATCGCCAATTGACCCTATCTTGTGAGAATTGATTTGATTTTTCTCTTGCGACAATTGGGTTATTATCCGATATTTCTCGGATAATGTAAACACTACACATATTGGGAATTAACAGATCGTCTTTTCTATCTAAAATATTATGTTTGGCTAAACAGTGACGCCTAAATCTCAGATGGAATGGACCAGAACGTTCAAGTTTTTTACCTAAAACCAGTCAAACGAACGTGTGTGTCTGCGTGAGAGAGTCAACTACCTGAATCACGCAATAAGGAGTGCCTGACGTCACGGAAATGAGCAAACACAATTGCATGGAGCAGCTATGCAAGTTCTCCGTGGGAAGGACAGCGATGGCTATGGGCGGAGCACATTTTTATCCTTAGGTTGCGATCTACTATAGTTATAAACATTTAAGTGAGAGACAGGCCCTAGACACGTGATAGGCAAACGCTACTATTGGTCAGCTCGCTTTGGTCGCGCCTTGCAAGCGCTGCGGGGGCCTAATTCTGCCCAAGAGGCACCGCGCACTGGGCCCCGGGGAGCGGTAGGGGAGGCGTCAGAGGAGATTGGCTTATCGAGCCAAAAGGAATCACGTGACACTCCCTCCTGTTCTTTTTCCTACCTCCATGCATATTTCCCGTGGAGCAAGCCATGCAGTTCTCGCGCGGTAAATGCTTAGATAGAAGAGGCTTTTATAATTCCATCTTGTTTGCTGCGAAAATGTCGAGGCAAAGCGGCTCTATTGAACGATGGCAACCGGATCCCCCTGAATAAAAGTATCCGATTCCGCGTCATTCAAGCGCCAAGAGATCACGAAGGGCTACAATTGAAGGGGTATTCTAATTCACAAGTACACCGTATATTTGGGGCGACTTCAATTCTCTGGTTTTGGAAGTTGATAGGTGCGTCGTCTTACATTGCCAGCGGGACAAATGTTGTTGACAGGAGCCTACTCGCGCCGCATTAGAAATGCAATAGCATGGTAGGTGAATACTGAAAAGTTCACTATAGGATTAACAGAAACTGAGGCTTTAAAAAGATACTACGAATTGCTCGCTTCGTATTATTCGCGTCTTTGCCATGAAACAAGTTGGTGGTAATGTATGGAACAACAATGCGGAGCTAAAGAAATGCGAGCTAACAATAAAAACATGTTTCTTCATACTCTGCTGCATACTTAATGAAATTAAGGCTTATTGAGTTCTCCTCAGTACGAGACCCCGTCGGCTACTCTAAACTTTTGGCCTGCGCGAAAAAGGTTCTTGCGCGTCACTTCTCCGTCCGACTTCGTACAATATTTGCCGCATTTACTTGGACGTTGTTGTAACTTCCACACGCAATACGAACGTTTCGGAGTACCAGCCACTGTTTAATACCATTCTGAAACAACTAAAGTAAAATGTGCTCGTAATCTCGTAGGCGTACAAGGCGCTATTCCCCGGCAATCTCATTTGACCACTTTTCGCCACTAGCATCGACATTTGAGCAACCTTCTGACGTTCGCACATAATAGCTACAAACCCAAAGAGGACAACGTTGTTAACAAGGATACCTGCTGTAAATCTCTAACTGCCATGTTCTATCGCGCAACCGAATACGAGTTTTATCAATCTGCCCGCGCAGTGTCTGAAATTAAGTTTCTTGGATCATGTTTCGAAAGGTCAACGCCTGTCGGTAAATTGGTCCAGACCGAGTGATTGACGTTTCAATACCGCCGGGATATCAGGAAACACACTGTTATTGCCATAGATGGCACAAACAGTTCATACAAGATAACGTAAACACGGAGATCCTCCGACAAAGCCCGTAACGACACTCGCGAAGAAGACTTACGTACGGCGCCCCGGAGTCGAAATGGATGCGTGTCTTTTCCCGAAATATTAGCTTTCCTTTTGTTTGCTTATCCTTTAAGCTTGTCTATGCACGGCTCAACAAGGCGATGAACGCGACATTGAAGAAGTATTGAAAATCGGTTAGGAAAAAGTATTTTTTAGAACCTCGGAGCCTTCGACGTCTACATCATCTCGTTTCGAAGTTGCTACTGAAATGGATACCGGAGAGGCGGTGACCTATATTCCTGGATTAACTGCTCGCTCAAATAGAAAAAAAAAAAAGAAACTTCATTACGGGAAGCTAATGAGGACAAAGTCCAATCGACCTTAATTTGCATGAAACTCGGCTCTCTTTGTCACTGGTTTACATTATATGAATCGTGGTAATTTTTAATCAACTGGCGTTTCATAGCAACATTGATAGCGTCTTATACAGAGGGTATAAGAGCAGGATAGAAAAGAAGAAAGAGCAGGATAGAAAAGGCGGGGAAGGCTAATGACAACTTCAGTTTTGGGTACTAATACGTCTGGGCCATATAGCTTCGATATGACCTTATAGCACCACTCGCTGTTTTACAGCGAAAGCTGTTATGAGATCATTTCACCGGCCGTTTTTGGCGCCGTAGTTGTCCGCCGCCGCCGCCGCCGCCGGTGTCCGTAACCAGTATCGCTCGAAATAAGAAAAAAAAAACGAAAATAAGAAAAAAATTCCAGGATGGAGCGAGGTTCGAACCTGGGCCCTCTGCGTGGGAGGCCCAGTATTCAACCTCTGAGCCATGCCGGTGCTTGAAACTGCTTTGCAAAAAAGGTCCTATACAGGCTTCATGTCGGGAAGGAACCACATTAGCATATGCAATATAGTGTGGTAGAAGAGTAAAATAAGCACCAAGCGTCGCACAACGCGAATTCTGTAACCAGGCGTCACACAATGCGAATTGCGCAACGAGTAGGTTGTTGAATGCTTCCAACCCATTACAAAGGGATCTGCCATAATTCTTCGTCGTCATCAGGCACAGCATAAACAAAGTGCGCATAATGCCTTACATGCGTTAAGCAGGTACCACGGCTCTCCGTAGAATGACGAAAAATGGCACAGTGCCTGCTGCCGTACTTCTTAAAAATTACAATGATTTATAGCGTAGTGGGTTCCTCGCAAGTGCACTTGTATTGGTTGCCAAGGAAAAGCGCATGATCCATTTACTCGGGGTCTCAGTAAAATTACAATGATTTAGAGCGTAGTGGGTTCCTCGCAAGTGCGCTTGTATTGGTTGCCAAGGAAGCCCATAAGCGCATGATCCATTTCCTCGTGGTCTCAGTAAAATTACAATGATTTATAGCGTAGTGGGTTCCTCGCAAGTGCACTTGTATTGGTTGCCAAGGAAGCCCATAAGCGCATGATCCATTTCATCGGGGTCTCAGTAAAGTTCTTCGCCCCCCCCCCCTCCCCGTCTCTCTCTCACGTCAACATATGTTATACAGCATGACGGGAGAGGGAAATAGCGACCGGGCGTCACCCAATGCAAATTACACAACTGGTGGGCCGTTTAAAACTTCCAACCCATTACAAAGGGCTGAGCCATAATTCTTCATCGTCATCAGTCGTCGCGTCAACAAAGTGCACATAATGCCTTAAACACGTGTAGCTGGTGCCCCACTTCTCCGCAGAATGACGAATAATGGCTTAGTAGGTGCTTCCCGACTTCACAAAAATTGTGATTTATGGCGTAGTGGGTACCTTTCTAGTGTACTTGTATTAGTAGCCCCAAGAGAGCTTACAACGGGCTCTAGAAACGCCGCTCTTCCAGCTTTCGCTGTGACTGTGCTGCGGTTTCAGCGCAGGCCTGGCGTTTTTTTATGAACGGCGGTTAGCGAGTTTCGCAATTCCGTGTTCGCGTTTATTCATGCCTTATGATCGCAGTTTTCGCTGGTCCGCAAAAACTTTCAATGAGAATATGAATGAACATGCGGCAGTAACCATACATGATTTCAATAATAATAATAATAATAATAATAATAATAATAATAATAATAATAATAATAATAATAATAATAATAATAATAATAATAATAATAATTTTAAAAAAAGATGGTTGATAACTCCGTCGTAGGAATCGGAATAACATGAAAGTAAAGAGTGCCCTTACAGAAGTAACTGAATGTTTACTGTACATTGATATAAGAGAGTTTGCACAATGTATATTGATGTCTGGTAGCTATAGCACCGTTTAACGTGGATGCACCCACTTTGATGATTGGTGGTACATCTCCATCCCGAGGACTAACGTCCATGTTAAATGATTACACAAAACCTTGTGGTAGCTGTAGTAGTTAACGGTGAAAGCGTAATCAGAGATCGAGGTGTGATAGCCAGAAGAGCGTCGCATATTGGACGCAGAACATTTTCGCCATCCCGCGGCATGTTAAAATGTGATTGAACACGACGGCTGGACTAGAGGGAAACGCAAAGCGCGTCGTGCCGCCCCCCGGCCGCGAGTTTCTCGGGGCGAGCGCGTGAGCGGGGAACGAGGTGTAACAGCCAGGTGAGGAAGGCGCGCGTTGCAGAGCTATTTTTGATTTGGATTAGCGTGATGCTATGAGCGAGGCCGACGCTTTTACGATGCTTGGGCTAAGATCGCCACCTCGCGGTGTGTTAAGGCATTGGCAAAATTGAACTTCTATTGAAAACGCGCCGAATGGGACGGACGTGTAACGAAATGCAGGTGTTAATCGCGGAGGCCACAGTAAAGACGAATTACTTTACCGCTCCCAGAGGGCAACACCACCCCGCTGACCGGGAGAGTAGTAGATATAAAAGGCGCGTTTGTAAAGCCTCTAGAGTCTGTGACCGTGGCGCAGTGGATAGCGTGCCCGGCATCTGTTGTTGCGGCCCGAGCGGTCGTTGGTTCGATGCCCGTTGATGGAACTTTTTCTCTTTGCCATCTGATCGTGTGCATTTTTTCTATGTCATTTCCGTGAAGGAAATACGTCACTGAAGTCTTGGTGGACCCCGGCATAAAACACTTTTGTGTTAATAATAATAATAAGAAGAAGAAGAAGAAGAAGAAACTAAGAAAACAAATGAATAATTCAAAGAACGATTGCACCTTTGCTAAACGTCAGATCTGCGCACTGATGGAAAAAAGAAGGCCCATAACGACAACCACGTGGGTAGTAAGCTGGTGAACAATACAAGTTGCACAACAAAGTGCCTATACAAGCGACATAAAATAAAGTGGCAGGGTGCCGCGCAGGCAAATGAATTAATACGACAGTATTTCTTTTACAACACGTGCTGCTGGGACTCAATTTCGATGTCACAAATTATTGCGGCAACGTAGCCAGTTTTGCGTTTCCGCAGATCAGCCTGCATGCAGATGCCTCTGACGCGTGCAGTTACAGAAACGTCATATCGATCCGTATAGCCGTCATAGTCTTCGGAGCAGTAGCCGCGAACATCTTGCCGCAGGCCCAGTGAACGCGGAGAACGAACCGACACAGACTATTTTCGGCCATTTATGGTTATTTAATGTGCGCCTAAATCAAAGCGCACCGGCGTTTTTGAATCCCTTCGGAATTCTGCTTCTCCGCAACCGGGAATCGAATCCACGCCGTCGTGTTAAAACGCCATAGCCAGTGAACTACCGCGGTGTGTGCTCTCAGAAATAGGACATTAGCGATGAATAAGGGACAAGAAAGCAGGGCGGAAAGGGGGGTTTCCGTGGTTTCCGCGACCGCGGTACGGGAAAGATGGGGAGTCGAGGATGAATCCTCGAAATGGGCTCTCGACTGTGCTGCAGCGCTGATAACAGGACCTATAGCAAAGATCGATACCGGAACGCATACATACATTGGCACATTTTTCGTTAGGCGGTATTTCGGGAAATTTCTCGCTAGATTGGAGCGAAGCTACATTGAGTCAAAGGTAAATGTTCAGAGGTAAATCTTCCGCCTCTTCATAGTTTTCGTAAGATTTGTTGTTTTCTTTTTTTTCCTTCTGGCTTTCTAACTACGTGTTGTGAGTATTCTTTTTTAATTTTCGCAATTGCGGCCTGCATTGCTTCGTCAGCCTCCTCTTACGTAAGCTGTATGTGTGCCATCTTCTTCCCCTCGAAATATCGAGTAATAATTAAAACACTAGATAGCTCGTGATCACCAGTGTAAACAAAACACAGGAATCGAAGAATGTAGAAGACACAGGCACTAACGACTGAAAATTTAATAGAAAAGCACGAATTATGAGCATATCATGAGTATATTCCAAATCGCCCAATTTGCACCATATTACTAGATACGTAATTCTCACTAGATACCTCAATAGACCTCAAGAAAAGTTCACCAGGCAATCTCTGGCGCTCATTAAACACCTAATTGGCAAGAGCTTTAATATAAAGTTTCAGTGGATCCCATCCCACGTTGGCATTGAAGGCAATGAAAAGGCAGATGCCCTTGCATGCGAAGCGCGGACATCTGTTCCAAAAGTAAGAACTCCTAAGACTTTCCAGAACAACAAAGATGCGATACGCAATCATTTCAAGGCGATCTACAAGTTTCTACACCAAGCATGTGTAATCCATGGACTTTCTCGTGAACAAGCGACGCTGTTGTGCCGCATAAGAACCGGCTCCGCATACACCCCGGCTTGGTCATTCAAGACTGGGCGATACGCTTCCCCGTTTTGTGCCTTCTGCGGTGACATCGGGGATATTGAACATTTTATTTGGCTTTGCCCGCAGTTTGATGTGGAAAGAGCAGCGATGGTCCGCACCTTGCAAAAAGGTTGTCATAGGCACCGGACAGTTGAAGACATCATTTTTGCTGAAGGGCTCGCGGCAACAAGGATGAGCGTGCAGCGAATTTTGCTAGCCTTTCTGCGAGACACTGGGCTGTCCAACACGTGGTGACAGACACTTCCAATTCAGAAGATGCTCAGGTGGAACAAATGCCGGCCATGCAGGCCAGACTAACCCCGCCTGCTGCAGCATCATCACCACTACTACAACCACAACATGCCATCCATTACAATAGACTGTTTTACGTCAGCATCATCTTACGGTCCGCTCCGCCGACATTTCATGCGTAAAGAACTACCACGGGTTACAGCTTTTTTTTTTACAGCGAAGGTCTATACCTCTCGTTGGTCTGAAAATTTCGTGGCGTCAGCGCAAAACTCCTATAGCGCGTATGTTCCACAGAAATAGGGCAAATCTCACAACTCATCACAGACGCTCGCGTGCTCTAGCAGATGGGCGCGCTCCTTGCGTTTTCACCTTGGACGCTGAGGAAGGGCATTCGGAGAGGTGGACAGACGAGCCGACGAACGCAGCGTAGCGAGGTAAAGAGCGAAACGAGCAAACGCGTGTAACTCCGCTAGTGTTCGCTGTAGACTCGTGCACAACTGCAACGCCACAACTAAATTTCGACCTCAGGGTGGTTTAAGGGCCTTTTAACGAATTAAGGCAAACGGCATATCTTTGTATGCAATCAGGCAAGCAGCATAGAGCTCAGTATTCGTTTCAATAAAGATAACCACAAAACAGGCACCAAAACCGCATGATGGATAATAAGGCGCCGGTGAACAATAGGAACATCCTCCCACGCGTTCCCGGTAAAGATTAGGTTGCAGCTGCTATGCACTTCACACGAGGGCTTCGAATGACATTAAACGGCTCTTCCCTTTCCCCGCGTGTGTTTCCCGTTTTCATATATAAAAGAGACCCGTCTAGCAACTCATTTAGTTCACTTTAAGACTGCCATGGGTAGGCACCGGCAATTAAAGACACCAGAACAGCGTGAATACAATGCTCAACGAAAGGAACAAATTCGTCTTGCTGAAAATGGTCGTGTAACCAATGACGGTCTACCACAGTGACCACAAAGCGATTATCACTACCATTACTTTAAAGTATAAAGTAATGCAAACATACCCCCCCCCCCCTCTCCCCATCAGCATGCGTGGTGTTTGATACAGCTTCGCTGCACATTCACGTTCGCAGGGTGGGATGGCGACCATTTTTTGTTGTTGTTGTTGAAATCCCCTACGTAATCAGGTCATGTTGCTGCCCGTCACTTAGCCTGTTCGGTACCAGAGCGAGGGCTGCATTCCACTATCTGCTGTCAGCGCGAGCGTTGTGCACTCGCAAATTAGTGTTCCTGAAGCACCTTTCTGCAAGGTGTTGAAGCTCTTTGCACTCCTACAGACGATCATTTCTTTTTTCTTTCTTTCTCTTTCACTTTTTTTTTTAAATTTCACCTCTGTTGAGAGGTGGCCGCAATGGCTGGGATCGTACTGGCGTCCTCGAGCTGAGCCTCCGAGGTACCGCGGAAACTACACATAATAATTATTCAACAGTCAACGGCGAGCAAGCGCTTGTGCAACGTAGCTTTGTGCACGATGCATCAGCCTTTCGTAGCGTGGCTTTCAGCGCGTCGCTAATTATAACCATTCGTATCACAAATGCAGCGCTTCGTTGTATTCGATGCCGATCAACGAAGAGTCATCGTCATAATGTAATCTCTATTGTTATTTTCACGTCGTTATCGTTACATACACTTAGGGAACTATGCACTTGATTGTGGGAGCCGTTACGAAACGCCGGAGCTGTTTAAAGGGACACTAAAGTGAAACAATGAATCGGCTTAGATTGATAAATTGTACTATGAGAACTCTAACGTCATCAATCAAGGCCAAAGCTTCATTTTTAAATTTCGCGCCGAAGTCTCCGCGCGTGACATCATAGATTTCGAAGTGTATTTTTTCGTATTTTGGCGACATTGGCTCGATGAAATTTCTTGAAACTTGGTATGTTAAGTCTATGGCCCCTTCAGACGACAATGTACTTCATTTTTGCCGATTAGAAACTGCGCATGACCTAATAGACGCCTTCAAAATATATGACGTAATGGCGTTTGGTGCGGGAACTTGAAGGTGGCGTCGGTACCCACATTTTCTTCTTGCGCGTTTTCTCGCTTACCACACGCATTCTCGCAATAAGAGTGGTGTTTTCGGTATTGTGAAATTATGGTTTACTTATTCGCGAAAAATCGTTTTTCTCTTTAGTGTCTCTTTAAAGGAGTCCTGACACAAAAATTTTCGCCACACGTTTTTTTGCTGCAATGTGTTGCTGGGGGCCTGTTAGTCATAACACGGCGCATCCTTTACTGCAGCGCGCGACAGATAATTAATTACAAGCTCCTCATTACCGACACAGCCTCAGTTTCGGTTTGACAGAGCTCCAAAAACGACAAGCCGCCGGGTGCAACTATCACCACCTAGCGAGTGAAACGCTCGGTCACGTGAGCACACAGAACAGTGACGCATTTCCGCGCAGTCTGTCGTCGTCAGGCTCATCGTCGTCTGATGGCGACGATTTTCTTGCGGCGGGGATGGAAGGAATTTTCGACGTGGCGAATCACTTCAGGTTTGACCCGCTGGCGAGAAGCGATTCGTCGGGAAGTGCGTTAAAACAGAAATGGCGGCTACGGCGTCATCATAACTTGTACCGGCTGCGACGGTTACGTAGGGGAAGTAGGGGGGTCACCTCGGGTCACCTCCGAGGTGTCAATGCACCAGGTGCGGCCTATAATGCTGGATCGCGCTCGCGAACTTCAAAATTCATATAAAATACCTTCCAAGCTTTATTCGCTGTCGATATTTTGCAGATGATACACGCACGTACACGGGAATCGATCCAGCAGGCTATCTCGGCCGCGAAATTTTGTGTCAGTACCCCTTTAAAGGTCTCGGCGGAGTAACACCTGTCTCTATAAGTGAATTTCTAGCCACTGTATTGATAAGGTCTGCGAACATACTTGAAGTTATTTGTTGAAAACAACTGAGTATTACGGAGTTTAGAGTGCGGGACAGCGTAGCTGTGAGACTAATGTTTTACAATCGTCTCGATTACGTCTTACACTCGAATATTAAGAAAGAGATAGAGAGCGAGACAAATTAAGAAAAAGTCAGGGAGCTTAGTCGGTAGAGAACTTATGGTTTGTTACCCTACGATAGAGTGAAGAGAAAGAAAGAAAGAAAGAAAGAAAGAAAGAAAGAAAGAAAGAAAGAAAGAAAGAAAGAAAGAAAGAAAATCACACCATCTCCCGCTAAAGGGGACCATGAGGCGATGTGAAGCAGTGTTTCGGCATGTCGAGCCCGCGTTTCAGAGGGGGGGAGTGGTGAGGGGAAAGGTGAGAGGATAAATGGAGAGGGGGAGGGGAAGAGGGAGGGGGAAAGGGAAGGGGAAAGGAGAAGTGGAGAGAGGGAGGGGAGAGGGGAGAGAGGGAAGGTGGAGAGGGTTTGCGCATGCGCAGTAAGGGTGGTCACGCCGCACACCACCACCACCACCGGATTGAACTCCGCTATAAGATGCTTCACGTCTAAAAGACGGATACGATAGCGGTGACATGAAGTATTAACGTCCTGAGACGTATGCAAGCTTTGCGAGCAATGTTTTTATGTAAATAACATATAACTATTACTAGCGCAAACAACACCTATCAAAATTGAGGGGGTTCCGTTTACGCTGATTCCTTTGTTAATTTTGATTTCTTGACGACATTGAGTTCTGGCAGCCGGGAAAATCATTTTTTTTTTATTTTACCGGCTGCCGGTGCACACTGTCTGCCTGTAAAGCGTGCTCTGCCTCCTACTAACTGTTATTAAAGAGAAGACAGCCTAAAAGTTAAACAAACCGATTCATATATGTCTTAGTTAGTTAGTTAGTTAGTTAGTTAGTTAGTTAGTTAGTTAGTTAGTTAGTTAGTTAGTTAGTTAGTTAGTTAGTTAGTTAGTTAGTTAGTTAGTTAGTTAGTTAGTTAGTTAGTTAGTTAGTTAGTTAGTTAGTTAGTTAGTTAGTTAGTTAGTTAGTATTTGGAAAGCGCTATCGCAGACATAAGCTTTATGAAAGCATTTTTCCAGTTGAGAACGCCTGTCGAAAGCAATCTTCGTTTGCTTTTACTGCTAGCAGCCACAGCGACCCTGTTGTTGACAGTCGATCGGAAACGTTCAAAATTTTGATGAATCTGACAATATGCCTAATACCGACGCACCTATTGATAAACTTGGGGAATTTTCTGTCACTCAGTAATATTGTCTAATGCCGATGATCTTGTTGGACAGTGCGCGTTTAGTGAATTCTAAGGCTGCGTGACGAGTGCAAAATTACGCTGTTCATGTGAGGAAGCTTATGATTCGTAGTAATCCTCAGAACATTAGGTTGATGCAAGTTATAAGCTTTCATAGATGGCACTGGAATAGAGGTAAAATTTTTCACTCGTCACGTAGCATCAGCAGGCTATGGAAATTAAAAAAAAAAAACCTGAAGTTACCAATTCGTTTCAGTGTGGCAAGGAAGATATTCCTCCGTAGACTATAATTGCTGGAGTCTTTTAGTTTTCTGTGAAGCTCTCATTGCTACTTAATTCAAATCACCAAAAGTCTCTGATTTCCGTCTTACTACTACTACATTCAAAACCGCTTTCAAGAGCTGGCTATTCCATTACTGATGACTGTAATATTTTGGACACGTTTACTCTAATTTCCCGTCGATAGCAAGTATTTTGCAGATTTTCACCATGATGTGACAGCTCAACTAATTGGTTTCCTTATCAGTTTACATGTTTAAACTCAGTCTTGAACCTAAACAGAGGACTGCCTGCAGATGTAGACGGTATTATTTTTATATGCAAGTCTATATGAATATTGCGGTTCCCTCCAATTAATCTTCAAGTATCCTTAGACTCTGGTGAAGTACCAAGCTTGCACGGTCAAGTACTAAGCTTGACCATGCACGTTCGTTCACCGGTAAGAAATATAAATAATCTTGCGTTTCATTTTTGTGGGACTTTTACGAAGATGCAAGGTTCGGAATAATTAATTGATCTATTTGCTATTAACTGCTAAACAAAAATGCTGCAAGTGGAGTCTCTAGTCATGGCCGCCTGGATCATCGGCGCGCGGCGGTGTTCTTCCGGCCGTCCCATTCGGCGCGCGCCCCTTTGAAAAAAATGTAATTGAGGTAGTTCCTGTGACACAGGCTCATTCACACGGTCAGGTTGAGATTTCGAAAGTCTGGGTTGGTATAGACTGTGAATCACCTGTGGCGCATACCCGCACACCCTGGACCAAAGGATGCGGATGCGTGTATGTGTCGTACGTGACTGCTGGAAAGGAGTTCTTGATGTACGCGACAGGGAAGTCACGTTATTCATGTCATGGCCTGCGAATTGTGTTTGTCATACATTCAGGTCGTCTTATGTCAATTTCGGTATGTACCAAGCTAAGGAGACGACCACGATAACGTCAAGATGTAGGCGGCTAGTAGATAGATAGATAGATAGATAGATAGATAGATAGATAGATAGATAGATAGATAGATAGATAGATAGATAGATAGATAGATAGATAGATAGATAGATAGATAGATAGATAGATAGATAGATAGATAGATAGATAGATAGATAGATAGATAGATAGATAGATAGATAGATAGATAGATAGATAGATAGATAGATAGATAGATAGATAGATAGATAGATAGATAGATAGATAGATAGATAGATAGATAGAGACAGACAGACAGACAGACAGACAGACAGACAGACAGACAGACAGACAGACAGACAGACAGACAGACAGACAGGCAGGCAGGCAGGCAGGCAGGCAGGCAGGCAGGCAGGCAGGCAGGTAGGTAGGTAGGTAGGTAGGTAGATAGGTAGGTAGGTAGGTAGGTAAGTAGGTAGGTAGAAACGATCAAAATGCCTTTGGTTCGCTAAGAAATGCTTCGCATTTAAGAGATTAAAAAAAGAAATATAACGCACTTCGCAATATTAGAGGGTGTGTATGTATGCGAAAGCGATAGGAAACTTTCGTCAGCATGGCTAAAACATTATAAAGTTACGAGGGGCAACTGTCCAAATATGCTAGGGACAAGTAAAAGGACCGAAACCAACACAAGGCACATCAACAACTGAACTGGCATGGCGCCTGTTCTTTTCAACTTCTTTTTTCTCCATATATGCTCTTTGCCAACTAGCCAATGACTAGCTTATGGCCTAACATGCCTCTTCCGACCCATGCTGCCGGAAAATTGATGAAGGGGTCCTTTCCTATATTGGCGCCAGTACGCCTCACGGCATAAGTTAAATAAAAAGGAACAGTTCAGCTTCCTGGATAAAATCCCGGAGTGGTCGATGCAGATGACCGTGCGCGCAGCGCGTTAAGTCAGGTGGTCGACCGGGGTGGTAGTCACGGCCGCGGGGGAGGCGGGCGCGGACCTTGTGAAGACCCGGGCAGGTCTCCAGTAGGTGATCCAGCGTTGCTTCTATGGCTTCTTTCTGGTTTTCTCAAAGAACGCACAATAAGAGAACACCTAATTGCACACTTATGAGAAAGACAATGACATACAGTTTTTGTCTTTCTATTATCTCCACAGTTTCATGTAACTGCCATTGCATTCTCACTCTGAATCCACTTCTCTTTTTATTAAACGACCTTTTTTTAGCGTACTTGCTACAAGATCAGTGGTATTTTCTTGTACAAAAAAAAAAAGTTAGAAAGACCGAAAACGGACTCGCCATGGTAGCTTAGCGGCTAAAGGGCGGTGTTGCTGAGCTCGAGGACGTGGGTTCAATTTTCGGCCACGGTGGCTTCTTTGCGATGGGGACGACATGCAATAACACCCGTGCCTGGTGCACGTTGATAACCAAGTGGTCAAAATTAATCAAGAAGCCCCAAAGCGGCGTGTCTCACAATCATATGGTTTAAACTCCACAATTAGTAATACCGACAACCTATACAAAAGGGGCGTTTTTTACGCGCTCTGCATACGGTGTTATGAGGTCACGAAACTGTCTTAGGAACTCAAATCGTCAAAATCAAATTTACGTCCATCTTAAACCGCGTATTTCACGATTTGCTGGTGGATTGCCCCTTACTCTGCAATTTTTACGGCTGCAATTCGCTCATGCCTTTTTTCTTTTTCTTTTCTTTTTCTGCAGTCACGGAAAAAGAAATTCGCCAATGGTAAGTGATGACTTCTTTTCGTCTCCTTCCACCTTTTCCACTTATACTTTTGCAGGGATAAACTTCACTTTTACGCAAGAGTGAAGCTGTGATGCAAGGCTTAGGTCAACTCTCAAATGCAGGCGAACAAGCTTAGCATCAATACACGCTCAAATTACCAATTCCTTCCCGGCGGCTGTTATTTTTCTCGAGTGAATCGCCAAGCGCTGTTTGTTTAGTAGGGGCTTTACCGCGGCTGTGCACACTGCTCGGTCATGTAAGCTCGATAAGCAACTGGACGCTCTCAGACATGGCTCGAAAATTTTCCGCACACTCGATCGTTGTGCACGCACGCTGCGCTTTCCACGATCGATCAATGAGTGCACGCGAGGCTGTCGCGCCGTAAATGGAGTGTGCATAACATAATGTTGCAGAATTACTTTCGCAACGAGTCGCTGAGAAATTCCGTGGCCTTTTCTACGCCGGCGCAAATATTTAGCTTTCCAATTTGTTTGTGCTCCGCAAACAACGCTATAGCGAACGAGTAGGAGCTATGAACTTATGCAACCTAAAAAACGACGAAGCCAATTGCATTCACTTTTATAAACACGGCGACTACTCGAAACAAAACAAACCAAACATACAAAGAACATGCGACATGGCGCCGTCGTCATCGTCGTCATTGTTGTTGCTGTTGTTTTTGCTTGGATAATCTTACGTGGTCCTTAGTTGGAAGAACTGATTTATAAATGCGATATTATTTATCTTGAAACAAACTGTTTCAGGCCTATTCAGGCGAAACAAACAAACAAACAAACAAACAAACAAACAAACAAACAAAATAAAGCTGCCAAGGACGGGTTCAGGGATGTCTGGAGACCCGCACACGCATATGTTTTCGCACCACTTCAACACAATGACAGTGATATCTGTGTAGCGGGCATTCACGTGCGAAATGAAGAAGTACAAATGAAGGACCGTCTACTTTTTTTTAATAGATAGGATGTTACAGGTGGATGAGGCACAATGAAACCAAACAAAGACTATAGAGACAAGATAGTAATTTATTATTATGTAGGATGCTACACCAGCGCAACATGGCAAAGCGCCGGGACAAAATGTGTGAGAATCACAAAAAGCACTTGCGTTAGAATTGTTCGGACGAGCGAATTGTAAGCCATCTAGACGCTGAACGTGTTATTAGTGACCACAGTTGGCAATGTGGCATAGCTCAGTTACGAACGTAAAAATTTGTGAATTCGGCCCCTGAACATCCATTTGAATTTGGCGAGTTTGTTCATTTTGAAGGTACTACTTCATTCAGCATGAGTTCCAGCGCGTGAGTCATGGCAGAGTGACGCTTCGAAAAAAAGAATAGAAATGTCAGTTTCGCCGCAAGGGCGAAGCAATGAATGCGATAGCAACAAATTGGAATGTCACGCGAAGAACAGCAAGCAACTTGAAATTTGCGGAGCGCTAGTCGAGCACAAATGTTACGTAAATAACACACACAGGACGAGCGCGAACTAACAACTGTCACAGCTTGACATTAGCAGCGCGCTGCTCAAGCACAAAGAAGGACGCACGAAACGAAAGTACAGATATACACAGGACGAGGGCGAACTAACAACTGTCACATGTGTTACTTCTTTATGTTTGAGCAGCACGCTGCAAGTGTCGACTTTGCGCAACCAACTTCCCCTACTTTGGCGCTTCTAGCTAGCAGCTTACTCCTTTCGCAAACGCGGCCGCTGCAGCGAGTGAGGTGACCTTCGTGCGCTCTGTAACTTCAACGCAAACATTGCGGTGAAAGCACAAGACGTACAAACCGCCCCCCTCAGGAGATAAGCGCGCGCGCACGGACGACCACGCCCTGTAGGGCAAAGGACAGGTGGTGCAGGTAGCAGGCGCGCGCGCATCGCAACTTCGGTGAAAACCGAGCGGGGCGACGACCTCTAAAGCGCGCCCCTTCGCGCCATCTCGCTGGTGAGGCAGAGAACACGCTGGAGTGCCTCCGAGTCCTGCGTGCTGTCAGCGGTAAATGGTGTATATAAACAGCTCGCCGTTAGTATGTTGAAGGATGTATGCTCCGTGGCCGAGTCGTCTAACGCCGCATGCTGTGGAGTGAGGGGTCGCAGGTTCGAATCCCCGGTCGCGCGCTTCGAAAAATATTTCTCCTGAATTATTGTTCTTTGTAGCTTATATAAATATATATAAATATATATATATATATATATATATATATATATATATATATATACTTATATTGGCCGCGATAACGACTGTGACTGCAAAAAATATGCTTGATCCCTCTGTCATAGGGATCGGTATAACACGAAAGTGAAATGTGTCGTCACAGAAGTAGTTGATTTCTTATAGTGCATTGGTATATCAGAAGTTGTATAATGTCTATTGTTGTTTGACAGATGTAGCACCGCCTGATGTGGACGCACTCACGTTGACGCCTAGTGGAACATTTCCGTAGTGACGAATAACGCCCACGATCATGATTTAACCCCTGCGGTAGTTGAAGTTCTTATATGTGGACACCGTATATGGTGAATCCCGCGCAAACAAGGAATCAACAAGCACTTTTATTGATATGCACTCCTTCAAAGCGTCGTGAAACACGAATAGAAACGCTACGCGCGTCGTGTCTACCCTCTAGACTGGCCGTTAATTCTCACAGGGCGAGCGGGGAACGCGGTGCGACAGGCAGGCGAGCGTAAGAGAGCTATTTTTTAATATGAATGGATGGTATGAGCGAGGCGTGGGCTAAGACACCGCCTCGCTGTGTGTTAAACGAAATTACACTTCTATTGGAAACCAGCCGAATGGGACGGTCGCAGCAGCGGCGCGGCTTTTCTTTTTTTTTTTTTTGAGCCTGGTGGCACACATGTCACCACACCGTTATAAAGGGGACGCTTACAGCATCTATCCATCCAGCACTGGGAGAGGAAAGTGTGAAAGATAAAAGGCGCGTTCATGTAGGCGCCGTTATGCGTTTGGCGGTAGCTCAGTGGGCTAAAAGCCCGCCAGCCATCGTCGCGGACCAAGAGGTCATGGGTTCGACTCCTGTCAACGGAACGTTTTCTCATAGGTTTTTTGTTTGCCATTTCATGGCGTTTATCTTGCTGACGTATTTCCGTGACGGAAATACGTCATGAAAGTCTTGGTGGACCCCGGCATAAAACACTTTCGTGTTAAAAAAATAGCCGAAAGTGTCCATAATTGCTATCGCAATAAAAAAAAACGACATTCCGGCGCAGCGCGTGCTCCCTGTTTTTCGTTGTGCACTATTGGCAGCTCATCACGAAAGAAAAGAAGGAGGAAAGTGGCAAGCATTTGACAAAGGTGCGCCATGACGAAGTACGCTGCGCTAGAGTCCATGACCGTCTGCCCTGCTTAGTAGGCCAGTATATGATCGGCTTGATGAAAAAAAAGCACAACGGTATATACTTACTGCGGTAATGGCGGATTCCTCTCCGCACTAAAGCAGCGCAATTTATATATATATATATATATATATATATATATATATATATATATATATATATATATATATATATATATATATATATATATATATATATATATATATATACGTGTATGTGTGTGTTCCAACACGGCGCTACTGCAACACACATAACTTAGTTAAGTGCTTTACACAGTTTGGCCCAACATAATGTCCAAACGTAAGCAACGAGGCAAAGACACCAAAAGGAACTTTAGGTGAAGAACACATTTAATTAAAGAGGATAAAGTTTGTTAACATTAACTCCGTTCTTACATTTATATAAGATTGGAGCTGTACAAGAAAGGCTAGGGATAAAATGTTGCAAACGTTTAACGTCAAAGAATATCCGGTCCTGCGACTTTTTCGAGATATATACTGCACTAACTGCTTCATTACTAAACAAAGCAAACAGTTACATTCGCGCTATAAAGTGAGGCTAAAATAACGTAAACTCGCGGACAGAAAAGATAGAAACTGTGAGCTCGCAAAAAAAAAACTGAACGTCCTTGCAATCGAGACACACAAACAGCACTTCACGGCGCATTAGGATGTTCTCAATGCCACGCTTAAACCGAAGCCCTCAATTATGCGCTTAAGTTCGTAGCCATCAAATGTGATCGGCGTTATCGCGGTATCAGCCATCCGTGTTATTGCGTACTTTTCTATTGCGTACTTTTCAACACACGAGCGCATGCCCGTGCGTTAAACGTGTTGTTTCTCTTAAGGCGCTGTCCATAGCACCTCCGCATGCCCACGCTTGCTGTTTTTGTTCTCCATATAGGTACAAGGGCTTTGTCAAAGACTGTCCTTCAGGGCATCTCACTGAACAGGTAAGTAGAGTTTCTGAGGCATTGCTTCGGCTTGGTCTTTCATTGTTTATGCTAGTGCTTTGACGCTCTTGCATTATATTTGGGTCGTACTTAGAAAACATGACGTTTCACGAATAAAAGCATGAAACGGGCTGGCTAGACACGCTAGAATGCACCATACAGCTGCAGAGAAACAGTTTCGGACAACATGAGAGCGGATTACGAAATTCAGCTGAAGGTGACACGACCTTCTGCTGAGTTGGTTTATATGAGCTGCTTCGCAGCTCAAATAAACCAATTATAGAAAATTTTTTATTTAGTGGCACAGATAGAAATCAAAGAGACGTCTAGCATTCGTCTGAGGAATCGTAACATAACGATAACTATTTATCATTAGACGATGACTATAATAAGCAACAAGAACGGTCCCGAAAGCGCGAAGCGATAACTTTACACCTCTCCCAATGCTTTAACTTGCCAAGGCGCTGCCATGGCCCCTGGTCTGTATTTTTCCCATCCTATAATCTCTGACAATTCGCGCGAGTGATCGTGCTCGCCATCCGGATCCTTGTATCTGACGCATCATCACACACAAGCAATCTATCATTTCCAAATCAGAGACCAAATTCAGAAAGCTTTACGTTCACAGAAGCCGATTGTCCGTTTCTGGTAACTTAATTCCTCAATGTGACGATTCACTGGCATACGCTCTTACAAACCGCAACCGTTTGTAGACGCAGTAAAAAATGGTTGCGACGTTCTACTATTTTTTTGTGTTTTACGTCGACTGACTTTCACTTTGCATATGCAGCAGAGTACAGCCCTTGCAGAGTCTTGCAGTTACGAAACAAAGGGTGACGATTAAATGTGCGGGAATAAAATAATACTTCCGTGTTTTTTTTCTAATTTCCTTTCCCGTGAACCCATATTTATTATTGAGCTCACAAAGGAATTTTAGTAACGTTCCTGCTACCATCTTGTATCTTCCTTACGCTTCTTGTTCTTATTAGGGAGCTTTCGAATAGCATACGCAAAGCTAGCGTTAGCGTTTGCGGCCCGCTATTTCCGTCACTTAACGGGAGCCCGCAAGCGGTTAGCCTACGACGCCTGCGCAGTTGCGCGAAAAGCCAACGCAATGCTTTGCGTACGCTCTTTGAAAACTGCCTATTTTTTTTTTTTTCATTCTGCCCTCGCGCGTTAGAACTCCTGGATTTATAGAGTTTCATACTATAAAAACTAGAAGGCAATCTGGCGCTGCGATCGTTCAACCACCACGGAATGACGGGAAGTTCAGGCACGGCCGTGGTTCAGGTTTCGGATCGGAAAGTGTGTTACCAAACTGTCTGCCACTCTCATTTCTACAGTTTCAGTTTCGTTCCGCGCACAGCAACTGTATCGTGCCGGAATGCGTACGGTGTTCTCTAGCGTGGGTTTGGGGTGCGGTGCAAACCACTCAAACCACTCAAAGGGGCTGAAGCGCGTTAGATGACTTGTTAGTGTTTTTCTCAGAGACACAACAGTTGTCACTCGGTATAGCATATTCACTTGCGTAAATAAATGAGGCTTACTTTCGAGAGAAAAACGCGCGTTTGCTTTCACTGTTGTAAAAAGGAATAATTCATTATTTGGCAACGCCAAATATGGAACACAATTGCAGAGCTAAGCATATCCTGGTGGTTGAAATTGTCCCGAATTCACTTCTACCTCGTGGTCACTTAAACATTCTCCATAAAGTTTTACATATGGAAGAATGAAGCAAATTTTAATTGGAAATAACTCCATATCACTTTGTTTAGAGCTCAGTAAACAAGCGTCGCGAATCTGAAGAACAAAATGCACCCATAGTAGATCCGAAGCCTGTAATTCCTATAATTGCAATGGTGGTTGAAGCACCACTCAAGGAGCCTGTATAGACACTAGCGCCAGATTGCCCTCTAGTTTTTAAAGCATGAAATTCTATGCCTGGATCTATCTGAGTGTCCGTAACTAGCTAGGGTAAGATGAAAAGACTATCTATCTATCTATCTATCTATCTATCTATCGATAGATAGATAGATAGATAGATAGATAGATAGATAGATAGATAGATAGATAGATAGATAGATAGATAGATAGATAGATAGATAGATAGATAGATAGATAGATAGATAGATAGATAGATAGATCCGATCGACCGACCTACCCATGGTCCATCCATCTATCAATCAAATCCGTTTCACTCACATACGCGCATGCTCCCGTAATACAAAAAAGAAGGGAAACGTTCTAATACCACTGTTGTTTATTTAGGCTACGTCTTCTAGCAGCACAACGTTAGCGCTGTCTTGTCTTCGTTCATTCGCTTCACATTCCCGTTAAATTCTTGACAGCGTCGTGCACACGTGCGCGTAACTCAGAAGATTGCCGTTACGCAACCATTCGCATCGAAAATGCACTCGCGAAGAGCAGGTTGCGCAAGCTCTTGTTTTAGTATCCCGCCCGTTTTCCGTGTGGGCTCGAAGAACTGTTTATGTTTCCAGATAAACCGTGCTCGCTCTTTGGAAAGCTGTGTGCTGACATTGTATCAAAAGACGCGCAAGCTGTGCTCTGGTACTCACGATTCCTGTTATTTCTCGGCCAAAACTTAAGAAAAGCACCACCTACAAGGAGTATTCGTTTTACTGTGGTATTGTTTTTTTTTTTACCTGCTATATTTGCCAACCTTTGCATTTTAGACGCAGTGTCCGAATTCGTTCGCTACTTATGTAAGACAGCGTTTGCGCAATCGCTCCCGAAGAAAACGCTAACGCTGACTTCATAAGAAAAGGATGACTTTTTAAAATTGCTCGTCGGAGTCTGTCTGTATTCGGGTTGTCCTTGCTCCACATTAGTACGAGTACCTGACAGCCGAAGTATTACAAACTTGTTAGTTACGTGAGAACGCGTCTAGTATAGATGTAAAATATGACATATCCGTCTACATGAAAAATATGCTGGTCTGATGTACTCGAGATGAACCTATCGAACGAACCCGGTACGTGCGGGAAATGAGACTTTTCTTGAAGAAAATTAGGAAAAAGATTATTGGTGTTTATCGAGGGCTCACTTCTGGCCTCGGTACGACATATCTGAAGGATTTAGCGCAGAATTATGAAGACGGGACAAGTAGGGAGACTAGCGCCTGTGTACGTGTTCTCTCTGCTTGTCCCGTCTTCATAATTCTGCGCTAAACCCTTCAGTTATTGGTGTTGATGCTTTGTCGACATTCAGGCACCTCTGTATGTATTAACAGGCGACCGTGAGGAATCATTTAGAATTATCGGAATTTCTGCGTTCACATCTTGAATCTCACGTCGTGAGAAATTAAAGCGCCTTTCATTTCTTTTTTGTAGAATTACTCCGGCCGAGGACTCACGTCTAGCTTGGCGATTCGCCGTATAAGCTTCTTGTCTATCGCACAGCAGTAACAGTCGGTGTATTTTTTTACATAAGCTGCCAATATAACATTTCAAGCCCTCCAGGTTGGAACTTCCCTTGCGCAGAACGCAAGCGTATGATCCGTGTTTCTCAGTTACCTTAAGTATGCTACGTGTTCGCCTCGCGCCACTTGTATTCACTCGCTGCCTCTCTTACCGCAGGGATTCCTGAGGATATACAAGCTTTTCTTCCCCCAGGGAGATCCTTCTAAGTTTACTTCGCTCATTTTCCGGGTCTTCGACGAGAACAAGGTAAGAGACAGTCAGCGGGAAAAAAAAAAAGCTACTAACGCTTCCAAATATCAAAATATAGTGCAGAAACAACTAAATCTTTATTACACAAGCTACCTCAATCAGAAAAAAAAATTATTCGCCTACAGGACAACACGGACAGCTGCTTGATCCCAAATACCCCATTTCTTTTTTTTTAATTTTAATATAAGTTTATAAGTTGTAGGGACACTCCAGGCTAATTATAGTCGTGGGGGCACCACTATCACGGCCGCCATATATACGGTTATGGTGGTAGTGAAAGCGGCGGTGGCGTTGCAGCAGGCAGGCTTAGTCTAGCATACAGCCGGTGATCGTTCCACCTGAGCCTTCCATGGTTGTTAGTAATCTTGCTTTCGCTGTTAATAGTTCGTTTTCCGTGCGAGACTAGCATTATTTTTTAACTGTTTAGTATAGGAAGATAATTTGCAAGAATTTCACTCATACTTCAGTGGTCATGCTCACGCTTTGCGAATGGCACCAGCTATTTGAGTGCGTGTTCTCGCAACTCCGAGTCGCATGACAAAGCTTACCATATCTCTCTAAAGGGTGTCAAGGTTTATAAAGCGGTCAAAGTCAGTCTATAAGGATGCTAAGCTTTTTATAATGTCTTGGTGTGCTATTAGAAGAAACAGTTAGAAGTATTTAACAATTACCACTCTGCGGAGCAAGTGACAGGATCTTTTACTATGTGACCGCAGAAGTGTCAAGATTAATTTAGAATGCTCTGGACAAGTAATAAACTTTAAAAAAAATCAAATGAAAAAGTTTGGAGGTTCTAGAAAATTCGGCCCCTTTCATCTGCTATAAGGGTGTTTTTTCTAGAAAATACATATTTTTTGTAAAAAATCTATGACAGTCAGGCTCCTGTCGTTTTCGCACACGAATGCTATGTCGAGGCGGAAATGCTTTGCCGCCACTAAAATGACATTGACGCGACTAATTAACAAAAGCTATTTAATTAACCTTTTAATTTTTTGCTTGAGGGCAGTCGGTTATATTAGAAAGTGGTAGTGCGTGACAATTTATGGCATACCCATTTTATAGAAATCACAAAAGTTGCGCGTAAGTCGAGGTATTCATTATCGAATTCTTAGCGCGATATTGAAACTGACGGCGCCCGGCGCGCAAAAAACGCGGCCTCTTTGTTACATAAGACCGGAACTACACGGGAAAATGAAGTGACGAACTTGAATTAAGGCGCGCCGAATCACTGTGAGCTTCCCGGACACGTCCCGGACGGCTCCGGACGGCCCTGCATGCCGGCGCTGCATTCGTTTTTCTCGGGAACCACCTGCAAGCTCCGCCCACTGGTCCGGGACCGCTAGAAAGCATGTTCGTTTTTCGCGTACCTGGCGGCCTGCACACGGCTCGGGACTGCCCGAACGATTTCTTTCTGGAAGCTGGCAATTTTCGACGTGCTCTTGCTCTCGCTTTTCTTTTCTGTCCGCTTCTCGCGCGTTTCCGGATTTCGCGTTGTTTGCGCATCCAATTCTTCTTGTTGTCTGCGTTGTGAGCCGCGTCGAGCAAGTGCGTATTTCTTAAGGTCGTGGAAACACGCGCGGTGCTTTCCAGAAAAAAAAAATAGCGAAGGAACACCCACGCGCGTCTTCGATGCGCGCGCGTCAGTATAGTTATGGCAAGAGAGACAGAGAGAAATGTAATGCGGAAAGGCAGGGAGGTTAACCAGAAAACATATCTGGTTTGCTACCCTGCACTGGGGAAGGGGAGACAGAAAAGTTAGAAAGAGAGGGATGGGATAGGGAGAGAGGGAAGCACACACACACACACACACACACACACACACACACACACACACACACACACACACACACACACACACACACACACACACACACACACACACACACACACACACACACACACACACACACACACACACACACACACACACACACAACAAGGCAGGTCGCTCGCAGAAACTTCATCAGCGCCTTCGTTGCTTTCTGGCGTGAAGCTCGATCTTTCCGACATTCCAAGATTGACTGCTCAGAAAGCGGCTGGTCGTCGAGGCGAGCAAATACTGCTGAGAGGGACTGTCTCTCGGAGCTGTACTGAGCGCACTGACATAAAATATGTTCAATGGTTTCGTCATTGCCGCAACGGTCACATGCAGCGCTGTCTGTCATTCCGATGCGGCAAGCAAAGGCGTTCGTAAAAGACAACCCAAGCCACATGCGGCAGAGAAGGGTCGTCTCGGATCGGGGTAGGCCAGATGGAATAGTGAGTCGTAGGCATGGATCCAGGCGGTGAAGACGGGTGTGGAGAAAACCGGGCGTGTTCCACATAGACCTTGCGACATCATGCGCAAGTGTATTAATCTTTACTGCTGCGTCGCTTCTTGATAGTGGGATAGGATCCATCACGCCATTTTCGTGAGCATTCTTAGCTGCATCGTCGGCATGCTCGTTACCGATGATGCCGCGGTGGCCCGGCAACCACTGAAAAGTTATGGTAAGTGTGCCACAACGGAAATAGGTATCATTCATGATCTAACCGCCGTTGGGATCGTGATTAGGTTGGCGTTGTGGCCGGTGTTGCAGCCATAGATGGAGCAGACGGCGTGGCAGAGGCCATAGCGTACGCGGCCAGCATTTCAAGCGTGCACTGCGCAGACAGCCCGAGGGCGCTCGGGACTTTGGTATCACGTGATAATGGCGTCATGTGACGTATAGTCGGATACAACTTAACAAGTCCGGAGAGGCCCCACCCAGACGGCCGAAGCGCAGCAGCCGATCCCCTCCGCGACTAAAGAAGTCCTCCCGCTCGTGCAGTCGGCAATGTTCTCCGAAGGCGGGGTCACCGGCCGTCCGGCTCGTGACATCAGTCTGGTGTGCGCGCCCATTGGTGCAGGCTCGTGTGCACCCGCCTTTGAGGAGGAAATGCCGCGGACTTCTAAAGTTGTATCCGACTATTGTTACCTATCAGCCGAGGTAGCCGAGGCGTCCGCGGGCCGCCGGCGACTGGTCCGGGACTTGGTAAATCGAAGACGCTCACAATCTGGCCATGAAAATCGGCAAGCATCCTGAAATACACAAGTAGACAGCTTATTATTTGGATGTCATGTGTGCTGTTTATCGGTTTCTTTCTTGAACTGTAAACAGGCGAGAAGAAGCGCCGCGGTGGCTGCCCTAATTTTTATGCTGCACAGAGTAAGAAAAGGTTGATATTGCGGTTTTCTTGCGCACAGCTCGAAACAAACAGATAAGCACCCAAACACCGCGAAGGTAAGACGATCCGCTGGCGCAATTGAGATGACTTGCCGCTTTTCACGAAAAGATACGGCCACGACGCGCCTTCATTCAAAATTTCTCACTTCCTTGTCACAAGTAGTTCCGGTCTGACGTAACAGTGTGGTCGCGTTTCGTGCGCGTCGGGCGCGATCAGTTTCGATACCTCCCATAATATTCGGTGATGAATGTCGAAATATGCGGAACTTTTGTGATTTCTGAAAAATGGGTATGTCATAAATTGTGATGTGCTACAACGTTTTAATATAAACAACTGCCCTAAAGTGAATAATTAAAAAAATTCGGCAGATCCGACGTACCGTGGGAGTCGATGTTATGCGAAGCATGCGGCGGGTAGATGACTGTGGCGTAACTTTTTTGCTGAGCGACACGTTACAAAATGGTGCTAAAGATTTGTATAAATTTTATACGCACACATATATGTTGAAGAGCCGCATATGTGTTATATAACCAGTTGTTTACGGTTGGGTAACGCTGCCAATGGCAACGTGGGTATGACCAACACCAGAAGCGGTAAGCTGATATGTAGAGTACGTGTCCCGAGAACGCACGCACGTTTCACGAACCCGTGTGATGTGTGCAAGTAGTTCTTGACAGTTGTTGAACAAGGGCATCATCACCGTGATCATTGAGCACCAGCAGCTGGTCATGACTTGTTATAGGATCCGGTCGTGATCGTGGCGACGAGGGGCCCATGTGTAGTGAAGTGTGTGGTATAGTAGAGCTGTTGGAATTCGTGGATGCCTCGGTCATTTCGTCGACAAATTGTCTGTCGACAGAGCCGGCGACATGTCGGAACCTGAAGCCACCCTTTGCGTTGGTGAGGTACAGGCCGTCGAGGCTGGTAGGCCTGGATAGTGCTACGTAGACCAACATCAGTGGATGGTGTTTGTCGTATTTGTAGACTACCTGGGCGTATGTGGCCTACGTAGCCTAGTCTACAAAGCGGCTGTCAATCAATCTGGCATCATCCTCGGTCAGCATGAGGCCATCGCCCAGCCTCGTAAGAAATGAAGGGGACACTGCGTCGTTCTGGCGGACTAAGTGCACTTTACGGTGCGGTGATGTGGATATCATAAGTAACTTTCGTTAATGTATTCCTCCGGGGTCGAGCAATGCTTCAGTATAGCTTGGTGAATCAATCATAGGAATACAAACGTAATGTTTATCAGACTGCTATAAAAGCGGAGCCAACACTGGAACTACAGATGTTAATCTGATATGACGCCTGTATCGTAGGAGTATCATGTAGTGCTTATTGCTTTCTTGTATAATTAGATAGCCAGCACCACAACCACAATTGACGTTGCACCGATATTACGCCTGCGTAGGCTGTTTTTACAAACCAATTTATAGACCTGGCGTGGCTCAGTGGTAGAATACCTGATTGCCACGCAGAATGCTTGGGTTCGACTCCTGCTAGGATCCTAATTTTCATTCTTTCCATTCGTTGAGTCAACGCTGCCGATGTTGGTTTTCCGTAACGCTATAGCATTTAAGTTAACAATGTCTGTTCTCGCCGTTCCTGGGTAGATATAAACTGTCAATCACCTGTGGCGCATACCCGTACACCGCGGCCCGTGGTAAACGGGTATGTGCCACACGTGTCTAGTGGAAAGGGTTTGACGACGTACGCGACAAGATTTTAACGTTATTCATGTCATGACCCGGCAGTCATATTCGTCAAATCCTCTTACCCTCCCATGCAAATTTTGGTCTACACCAAGTTAAGGAGGTGATCATGAGAGCACCCAGACGTAGGCGGCTAGATAGATAGATAGATAGATAGATACGTAGATAGAAACGCTCAAAGTGCCAGAGGTTCGCTAAGAAATGCTTCGCATTTAAAAGGTAATTGTCAAACTTTTGTTAATTTCTCACATCAGTGTCCTTTCAGCTCGGGCAGAGTATTTCCCCTTCGACGTAGAGTTCGTGCGCGAGAACGACAGGAGCCTTGCTGTCATAGTATTTTTATAAAAAACTTGTACTGCCTCAAAAACACCCTGTATATTGCGCAATAACCTTCCACGATATATAGGCAACCGGAAAGACAAAGCCTGCCTGCGTGTCTATCAACTTGTGTGTGTAGGCCCTTAGCGCGTGGCGGTCGCAGGGCTCTCAAACCTGATAGGTGTGACAAAATTATTTGTTTCCCCAGTGCACTGCCTCAACGGGCAACGCCGATATGGTATCCCTCGTCCGCTTATCGCTGTCATGAACCATCACACCTGTCGTTTTCGGTGGCGCAAGAGGGACCGATCACTCGTGTGAGTTCAGCGTCGCTGCCGCATATAACTATCTCAGTCGCACGCGCAGCGCTCTTGGTTAAAAAGTCACTTATTCATGCGTGGCGTCACATCTGAGCGCTCTTGGGAGTGCCAACAAGTGGTCCGCCGTTTTTTTTTTCTTATTTATTGTAGAGACGTCGTCGTGTGTGATGCATTCTTTTATGTACTAGGAATGCGGTATTGTTCTTGCATTTTCTTTAACGTGTTTCTCTAGCACCCATATTATCCATGTCGCCAACTGGCGCTAACATCGGAAGAGTCATTTCATTATTGTTTTAGCAATTTCACCTGAAAACTCGTTGTCTGAGTCGATCTGAAGCCAACGTTCAGCTCTGAATTGCCGTCCGCTGAGTCGATCTCAATCTGGCGGCTGTGTGCGCAGCTGTGAATGGGGGCTGGGCGGAAAGGGCGGCGATGGTGAAATGGCACTTGTAAGTAAACACACATAAAAGTGTTCCGACTATGGGTTTCGACCTCTGAGCCTCAAGTGTCGAAGCCCGATGCCTTAACAATTACGCCAAAGACGTATGCATCATCAGGAAGAACGGAGCGCTTTTAAGAATGTCCCGCATTCAGACGCTTGGCGTGTTTTCCACAGCGATGACGGTTGTCCTCGTGCAAGCCAGCGTGTTAAAGGGAAACTGAAGCACTTAAAAAATGACTTTGGAGCGCGTAATCACAGTTTGATCCATACTGAAATCGAAAATCGACGTGCGAGTTCTCAAAAGTGAACACAAATAGCTTTTTTTTTTCTTGCGAAAGACAGCGGGTGCGGCTGCAGGGCTTCTCAAGATGCTGAGAGAACGCGGTGACGTCATCTTCTGTATGCCGCGTCATCTGCAACAGCAGCACTGTTCGAGTGTGGCCTCCGCGATGAGCTCCGGCAATGGCGCGCAGACGGAGCTAGTCACGGAGGCCACAGTATATGTGCGCTGTTTTATCGTAACAGCTTGCACAGTGCCTACACATGCTGAGGATCACCACTGGGATGCAAAGTGGCCCCCGTGGCTTCCACTTCGCTGTGAATTGTTGGGATATCTGCGCTCTCTTTATTGTTGGTACCCAGTAAATGGTAAAATATACATCTACACACTTTCTACACAGCCACGAGTCGATATACACCATGAAGAGCCAGTCCGCCAAACTTGTGAGATCGATCGGTCATTTTTACAAGTGTAGGCCTGGCAAGGCACGTCGGCAATAGAACAAGGCAGGCATACGTGTGTTTCCTTCAGCAGCCTTGACACGATATGCCGGATGGCGCAACGCCCGCCGAAGTTTGCTTTGCGTTTCTCTTCCCGTATGTGCGGCACTTCGCATATAAAGTTGAAGCTCGATTTAAAGAACTGATGACAGTGCTCAAATTCGTTAAATCTAGAAGTTGCTAGAATCGAGAAAGGAATTTTTCGCTCCTTCGACATCTAAAACTGACGCGCGTAGCGGCACCCGAAAGCTATCGCGGCATTTTATTTGCCACTAACACATGCCTACGCGTGTAGAGCCCGCGAGGATAGAGCGAACATGGAGCCTCCCATGTCCGGGCAATATAGGCGAGGGAGACTTGCGTGAAGCTGTTACAAGGTGCCAATATGCAAAGACGGGGAGAACGAATGTAGTGGTTGTGCTAGTAAGCAAAGCAAGAAAATTGCAAGGAGACGATATATCCCATTTGCCGTATAAACCTTTAATTAACGCATTTACAGGGACAACAAACCACCACTACCTGCGCCATATTGTACGTAAAAGCGCTGCCGACTGTTCGTTGTTCCGTTGTTCCGAGCATGGGTGCGGCGTGCACCCTCGTCAAAATAAAACCATGTTCGGGACAAGGGAGGCCAGATGTTTTAACGCGGTAGCGTTACATCGCACTCCCGAAGAAAAGCCCGTCTGTGTGAAAATTAGAAAGAAATTGCTGAATTTTTTTACTCTCTTGTTTCAGGAAAAACTTCGTTAAATTGGGTTTAGTGTCAGATACCTTCGTTATTTCGAGATGATGAAAGCATTGAACTCTGTGGGTACCTGCCGGGAAATGAAAATTTCTTCGTTAGATCGGGAAATTCGTAAAATGGGGTTTCGTTAGATCCAGTTTTAGCTGTACCCTAAACTAAAACGTCATGTAGTCGCGCACAACGTAACGTTATGCGAACTGCTCGCGCTGAACATACCCCGTACGCTTTTCTAAAAGTGCCGATATCCGTCGACGTCAAGTATCAGCCGCGTGAGCTCGTATACATTGCGTCCTCAAATCCGCCTCGCAACATGCAACATAATCAGCAATATCGGCATTTCGCATTATGCTTCGAGAAACTCCATGAATAGTCCCGGTTGTAAATGGGCATCAGGTGCGGAATATTAACGCGATAGCGTTAGAGAGCTCGTGTCGCAGAAATTCCGGTGTCGGCGACAGCGTCGTTGGTTGTGACCAAAAAATTGAGAAAGATGCCAATAAAATAAAAATATTCGGTCCCATTGACGATCGAACCCGAGCCGTTTGCGTGGCAAGCAGGTGTGCTACCACAAAGCCACGACGCCACGACGCTTTTGCGCGACGCCATGCTTCGAAAAAGCCGGTATAGTGCACCCATCGCCGCTAAAAAAACAACTTACAAACAGCTCCAAAAATGGACAACTATGTCCATCGAGCAGAAACATATCAAACAAACAGAAAAGGATGGATGGATGCTATGAGCGTCCCCTTTATAACGGGGCGGTGACGTGTCTGCCACCATGCTCGAAGAAAAAAGAAAAAACTTCCTTGTTTCATGCTGGCCTGATACCTTATCTACATTGATTAAATCTACGTTATTATACCAAAAAATTATAAATTCACGGTCTATCTCTCTGCCTCTTAAGGCTGAATGACCTTATTTTTTTCCCATTATTTATTTTTGTACTTTGTCTCTACTTTTCTGCCACCAATACTCTAACCGTCTCTTACTTATTTCTATCGCGGCCGTGTTCAGCTTTCCATTGTTGTCCCTAAAACCCAAGGCTTCATGTAGACTCGTGCCCACACGTACACCTGGGTGAATATCGCCACATTCAATCAGTACATGTTCCATCGTTTCCTTAGTTCCCCCGCAGCATGTACATTGTTCTTCTTCGTTACTGAATCTCGCTTTATAACTACGCGTTCTAAGGCAGCCCGACCTTGCTTCAAACAGTAAAGCGCTTCCCCTTGAAATATCATAAAACCTTTCCCTCCTTATTTCATTTTTTCCCTTTCGGTAGTTACTCAGAGCCGGCTTCTTTTCCATCGCTGTCATCCAATAAGTCCTCTCCGCCTCTCTGACCTTCCGCTTAATGCTCCTTGTTGCCATATCGCCCGCACTGCTAGACGTATATTTACTGGTGAGCCTCCTAGTTCTTTTTCTCCACTGCGTGTCAACGCTTTTTCTATACAAATACCTGAAAACCTTCTCTGCCCATCTACTCTTCTTCATTTTCCTCAGCCTCTCTTCGAATCTAAGTTTGCTCTGAGCTTCCCTCACTTCAAAGCCTGTCCATCCCATATCACCCTTTACAGCCTCATTTGTCGTCTTCCCGTGAGCGCCCAACGCGAGGCGGCCCACCGCCCTTTGATTTACATCCATTCCTGATTGTACCTCTGACTTCATGCACACCACTGAGTTCCCAAATGTAAGCCCCGGAACCATCACACCCTTCCACAGCCCTCGAAGCACCTCGTACCTATTGTATCCCCATAAAGCTCTGTGCTTCATAATTGTAGCATTCCTCTTTCCCTTTGCTACCGATGCTTTCTCTTGTACCTACATATATCTATCCCCCTCATTTACCCATACTCCAAGGTACTTGTACTCGCTTACCCTCGGTATTTTTTGGCCCTGTATGAAGACCGCATGGTCTTCGTGATCATTGAATACCATCAATCCACATTTTGTTGCACTAAATCCTAGTCCTAGGGCCTCACATTCCCTTTTGCATATATCTGCCAGTCGCTGTATATCATCTTGACTGTCCGCAAATAAGACAATATCATCAGCATAAAATAGACCTGGAAGCTTCTGCTCAACCATCGTGCCGACCTGTTTGTGTGACAAATTAAATCTAATGTTGCTACCTTCTAGCGCTTTTTCCATCCTCACCATGTACAGCATGAATAACAGCGGGGACAAAGGGCATCCCTGTCTCAGCCCCTTGCTAATTTCAACGCTGTCCTTGCTACTTATTCCTTCCCATTCTATACAAACTGTATTTTCTCGGTATATTTCCCTCAAAAGCTGTATACAGTCGTCCCCTATGCCCACTTCTTTCAATATATCCCACAAAATTTCCTGATTAACGTTGTTATACGCCCCGGTGATATCTAGATAAGCTACCTATAAGGGCCTGTTTTCTATTTTCGATATTTCTATACACTGGGTAAGAACAAACAGATTATCGTCTAACCGCCTGTCGATTCGAAGTCCATTCTGAAGTTCTCCCAAAATATCATTTTGTCCTACCCACGCTTCTATTTTTAATTTTACTGCCTGCATCGCCAACCTGTATAGCACCGATGTAATGGTTAGCGGTCTATATGAGCGAATGTTATCCTTTTCTCCCCTGCCTTTATAGATTAAGTTCATTCTACTTTTTCGCCAACTGTCTGGTATTTCCCTCTCCTGTAAGCACTTTTCTACGTCTTTCAGCAGTGCTTCTTTAGTGTTATGTCCGAATTCGTTAATGAGGCTGACGGGAACCCCATCTAAGCCCGGAGTAGTGCGCTTAGGAATTTTTCCTTCGGCCTTCTTCCAATTGAAATTCTCTAGTACGACATCTTCGTCAGTTGCACTCCTTTGCGTACTTTTACTCACCGGGGGAATCCCCTGGGTGACCTTTTTAAACGAATCGGCTGTTATCTTTCGGATGTAACCTAGCGCTTGTTCCATTGTGACAGACTTCCTACCTAGTGCTTTTAGGTGGCTCCAAAATATCCTAGGCGCGGCCTTCTTCTTTTCGCGAATCTCTGTCATCCAGCGTTCACTTTCACCTTTAATTTTTGCCTCGACTAATTTCTGCACAATGGATTTTTGCTCTAAATATATTTCCCATATTTGGTTGACTTCGTCCTGTGGCCGCTTCTTTTTTGCCTGTCTGTGCTCCCGTGATGCCTCACGTCGCTTCTCGATCGCCTCCCGGATTTCTTTGTTCCACCAACTTTTTGACTTTCTCTTTCCTTTCCAACAAATAATTTTCTTCTCTTTTTTCATTTCTTTCGTGATTACATGTAGCAGCTCACTATACTTCCAGTCTTTGCCTGGTAGTTCGTCTACTTTTTCCTCGAGTCTTGCGGCTATATTTGTTATTTGTTTGTCATTTAGATACAAGCTGCCAAACTTTGATTCTACGTTCTTATTTTTTTTCAGTTTTATATCCCATTTGTAATATTGTGCGTTTATGATCACTACCCAAGCTGTTAATGCCTTCCTCGTCTATTCTCATCTCTCTAAGTTTGTCATATATTCCTTCTGTCATGAGACAATAATCAATGCTCGATTGCCTGTTTCCGACTTCCCACGTGATCTGCCCCTCACACTTAGGCCCCACGTTAATTATCTCAAGACTATGTTGCTCGCAGAGATCTAGCAATAACTTGCCATTGGTGTCTGAATATCCGTCAAGGTCATGAATGTGAGCGTTCATGTCCCCGAGAAGGATTATTTCGGCATCATGACCAAATTCTTTAATATCGGTGATTATGCCTTTCACTATCTCCAGATTCTTTTCTCTGCAGTTATTCCCCGTCCACAAGTAAGCTACACCTAGCCACGTTTTCTTTCCACCTACTGTGCCCGAAACCCAGAGGTGCTCTGAACACGTTGTTTCACTCTATCCCATTTTGTTCTGCTATGAATTAGCATTCCAACACCCCACCTCTCCTTTCTGATGTGATCCTGTTACATCCTTCCCAAATATAATTGCCAATATGTGGTGGCTCTTCCAAGTCTCTAAGGTGTGTTTCTGTAACCGCATAAACACCTATCTGTTCCTTGTTTAACTGTCCCTCAATTTCTAACCATTCTGCCTTTTTTCTGCCACCCTGCATGTTAATGTAACTAATTGCAACACGCGCCTTCTTCCTTCTTTTACCTTTTCTCTGGTTTTTCGCTATACTGCCTGTCAAAGAGTCCCCCTGGTTGTTTTCCTCATTACAAGCTACCCTGGGCACCGAAGGGCCCGCGTGCCCCCCCCCCCCCCCCCCCCCAAAAAAAAAAGAAGCTACTGCGCGTCCCGCAAGTCGCCAACCCACCTCATGACCGAGCCTCATATCGAAGTGTATTCCGTCTCTTCGAAAACCACCCCACCTGTGCACCTCTGTTTATTTCCACTACCTTGATGCCTTTCTCTCGACTCATCTGCCATATCTCTTTGTTTGCGTCGACAACCGCTCTTTGCAGGTTGCCGTCAAGCACCGGTATCTCCGGTATTGTGCATACCACTATCTGCACCTGAGGGGAAATGGCGCGCATGTCATCGACCCCTTTCGCCAATGTGGTCGCTAGTTCGGCTGATTCTTCATTCAAGACGTCGTTTAGACCTCCCTCGATTATCACGAGGTTACGTCCATTAGCCTTAGTTGCGAGTTTTACGCTAGCTTGTTTCATCACTGATCCCAGCCCATGTCCCGGGAACTTCCCTATTAAAACTCGTTTGTCGCCTCTCACCCTTTCCTTGACTGCTTCTGCGCATCTAACTAAATTCGAGTCCCCGGCGATTATCACGTGCTCCGACTTTTCTGCCGGACTATGCCGCACCTGGCCACTGCTTCGGTTACTAGCGCGTGCCACTGGTGCTGTATTGTCCCCTCCTCTTCCCAAAACTACTTCGCGGACTGGGTCCTGTGACCCGTGCACCTGTCTTTTCCAAACCTGTTTCCCCCTTCGCGTCTACCACTGCGGGGGTCGATGCCCCGCTGTTCCCGCTATCGCTTGCTTCCTTGTTCACCATGACTACCTTTGTTAACCCCTCCTCGGCTGACTTAAGCCTTTCCCCCATAGCCATCGTTTTTTCCCGCTCTGTCGCCAACGCATTCTCCAGCTCGGCGATTCTTACCATGAGCTCATTCTGGGCAGCCATCATTATTTTCATTTTCGTCTCTAACTCGCATTGCTTACACTTGGCGTCAGCTCCCTCTGTCTTCTCATCCGTACAAACCTCTATTTTCCATCCCATTCCGCACCCTGAACACTTTACGGTCTTTTTGACCATGGCTAGATCGTTCACACGGCGATCGTTCACACGGCGTTCACACTTAAAGCCAAATGATATCACAAAACTCCGCAAGTATGCTAAACTTCAAAGCACCTGTGTACCTTTCAGCCAGGTGGTGTCCGAACAAACAAATAATAATAAAAAAATAACCCAGGCGACTGTCACACAGGAAACAGTACAAATTTGTAAGCCCTATTAAGCTTCAATCTAGTGGCTTATGTACTCATATAACTAAAAAAACGAGCTCGAATCATGCAAAAAAAAAAACTTATCTGACGCTGTCATTCCTGAGCCCACGAAAAACATGTCCGTCCTCTAGCAGAACCCAACTCAGTTCGGACCTTTTTTCAGGTCCGAACAGCGCCTCCAAGCATTAGATAATGTGCTGCCATCTGTGAGACATTGCTTTCACAACTCTCGACACGAATGAGAGGGACGGAATGCACTCCAACGCAACGATTGCAGCCCCCAGAAATCCGCTTTTGGGTGCACATCTCGGAGGCCGTGCATAAACTCTGATCGCTCGAAGTTATGCGTCATTTTGGCGTCGTTGACGCCTGCGATCGGCTTCCCGCGCTCGTAGCTGGGGGTCCATATCACGGCGACGACGCTTCATTTCAGCTTCCCTGGCTCTCAGCAAGGCATCTTCATGACGTTGTTGGCGTTTGACCTCCGCTTTCCTGGCCTGACCACGTCACGCACGCGCGCGTGTGTGTCTGTGTCCGCGTGCGTGTGTGTAACAACACACATTATTAAGTATGCACTTAGTGGTTGAAGTGCGCACTAGGGGCCGGATTTCGCTATCGCGTTTAACTTTTAAAGGCGAAGCTTAAGGGTCCCCCAATTTTTTTGGTCCAGACAATTTTCCTCGTCCGCTCCGCAGCATTTTAACGCGCTACCCTGTGCTTAATGCTCAAGGAAAGTGTAAGCTGCTTATTAGATGCGAAGCAGCTCTTTGACTAGCCTGTGTAACGCTGTCCCTCCGTCCGCACAAACGCGAGGCAACGCGCTTCCCTCGGCGCAGGTGTTGGAGCGGTGCCAAGTAGGTCACGCCGCAGTTGGGCGTTGACGTCACGCTCCCCTCGTACGCTTCCCTCGCAGGTGCGCGCGTACGTAACTCTCTCCCACACCCGCCGGAGCGCCCGCAGCTGCCTGCTCCAACGCCCGCTCGCCTCCCGTGTCTGCGTTTCAAGCAAACGTTTACACCAGTAAACGTTACACCGAGTTTCGCTTCAAACGAATCTTCCAGCGCTCACCGCAGTACCCGCGTTAGCGCCGTTCAACCCGTGACGCCACCCGTGCGCAACGCTGCTGCTTCGCATCCCATCAGGGTTCCCTTCGGGGAGATGGTCCAATTTTTGCATGCAGTGCGCGTAAAGTCTTTGTGGCAACCGCGGCTTGCACAAACGTAAGAGACACGATGGAGACTGAGCAAAAAGTGAAACGAGCGGAGCGAGCTCCAGAATTCTGATGGCAATGTTAGACAAGCGAAACATAAATGAGCAGCATGTTACACTTTTTCTTCCAGGGATGTAGATAATGCGTATACCACACCGAGCCGAAAAAGTGCAAATCGTGTAGCTCAAATTGAGCTAAACAAGTGTAGCAAATGGTGCTTTTACGAGCTTAGCGTGACCATTGAACAACCATTTATATTTCCCGTTCTGCTTGGAAGTTTTTATGGGTTGGTGCCTGTCGAGCCTGTGAGAGTATGACGTGCAAATTAGGTTGCCAGCTCGCGAGAAAGCGGAGGACAACGGACATTTCCAAACCACTTTTCACGGAAAGAAAACTGCACCAGATAGCGGAGGTGCACGCTCAAGGAAGAACGTGCGCGGAATTTCGATCTATCGCAGTCTCCTTGGCCGCTTCGCTTGTATTGATCTCGCATTCGTTCCTCCGTTTACTGACTTCTATTCTCGCGCCAAGAAGAAATAAGACCTAACAAACTTGTCGGCGTTGCTTTGCCAACAAGAAAACACTTGGTGCATTGGAAGCAACGAATAAAAAGAACGAAGCGCAAACAGCAGCTGTTCGAAGCCACGGTCTTATGAATAAAAACGTACGGAATATTTTTAGATGCATCTTTTCCTAACAGTCGCCGGAAGCGTGCAGCAATGCATCGGGCTGAAACAATCAAAGGCAGTAGCGAGAGAGAGAGAAATTTAATGCGGAAAGATAGGGAGTTAACTGTAGCATTCCTCGGCTTGCGGCAAGATGCGACTTAATTATGGCTTTCACATAAATGGCGCGGCCAGAAAGCAGAATGCATCTGTTGTGTAGTGTTATTGTTACACCTTATGAGCCAGCAAAATGGTGTAATGTACACCTCAAGAGGAAGTAACAACCCTGCTATGCATTTCCGGACGTCCGCAGAAATGAAACATTTCTGAACAAATGAAACAGAGCAGAAGAAGGAAGGAAACAAAAGGGCAGGAAGGTTAAGCAGACACATGCCCGGTTGAATGGAAATGGGAAAAAGGAGTGGAAAAGATGAGAGAGAGAGAGGAGGGAAGAGAAAGAAGACAATCATCAGTAAATGCAATGATTACAAAAGGCGTTACCTGGGCAACAGCGGCGTCTAGCGTACGCAGCCTAAGTACACGGGCTTTCATTCATACGAAATCATTTTTAGGAGCTCAAGTCCCCTCGTAATAAGCCAAGGCAAGCCTATATTACACGTGCTCTCTGGACGTACTCGGAATCACTGCCGTGCGACAAGCTTCCGAAACCGTCAACTGGCCAAACTATCAGTGTATCAAAGTTCTGGGGCGAGCCAGCCTATTGACACACGGAAACTTTTATTGCCCCAAACAGTCGACAACCGCTTTAGAAACTTGTTCCCGTTATACCGCGTAATAAAACAAAAATAGTGGGGTGGAGAGGGGGTGTTCAGCAACACTATATATACCTTGAAAAACATAGCTAAAACAGAAACTTGGGCGAGTAGGTTCATTACTAAAGAAAACAAAAGCAGCGCAAAAAGATGGCACGCGAAGAAGACAAGACGCAGAGATACCTGTCCGCCTTTTGCGTCTTGTCTTCCTCGTGTTCCATCGTTTGCCGCTGTTTTTCTTTTTTTCGTACTGAAAAACATGTGGAGAACGCAGCGACGTTGTTCAAGCCAATCGCTCTGCCGTCTAGATACATGGTCGTCTCCAAAAGACCCTTTACTTACTCAAAGCATGGCATGGCGCAAGACCTTTAACATGGCCTCTCACCAAGCCCTAATAAAAACTCGGAGTAATCGGTGGAAGTTGTAATATGCCGTCAGTAGGGCACGTCCTACCCAAGTAATTTTACAAATTGGTTCATTATTCGACATTATGGAAGAGGTTCAACTGTTTGTTAACATGCCTGCCGTGCTAGCTTATAGCAGGTAAGGTGTGACGCTGCTGAGCTCGAGGACGCTGGTTTGATTCCCGGCATTTCGGTGGGGGCGATATGCAACACTAACCGTGTACTTGTATTTGGGCGCACGTTAAAGAACCGCGCGTCGTCAAAATTAATCCAGAGTTCCCGCCACTACGGAGTGCCTCATAATCATTTCCTGCTTCCGGCACGTAAAACCCCAGAAATTATTAGTATCTGAGTTATTATTATTAACATGCCTCCAGGAGGCGACCCTCACTTCCAGAGCCAACACGCTCCTCCTTTTATGCAGCTTATCTCCACTGACCGGATGGGGAGGGAGCACGTAATGTTGACGTGAATAATCCTCTTTTTCTTTTTTAAATACGTACGCATTTCTATGCCGATTCAATGAGAAAACTGTCAGTCCGTCTGTCCATCCCTCTGTCACGTAAGACGATCATCGCCATAAAGAAATAAATGAATGAAACAAAATAAATTTTCCCCTGCGGTGCTGCGGTTTGAACCTGGGCCCCCACCCTTCGAAGGTGTGTCTTCGAACCCGGACACCCACGCTTCGGGTATGTAGCCCAGTGTAACCACTGGGCTTCACACCCGTGCTTGCAGAATGTGAATTTATCTGAATGATATGAATGCGTTCGGCCGATGATTAAAAAGGCAGAAGGCTTGCTAGGGGTGCTTCATTGAAATATTTTATAATGGTGGAATAAAAGCCCTTTGTTGGACAACGTGTGAAGTCGACATAGAGAATTGCACGTTTCAGGAAAATTCCCACTTTGAGAAAATTGAATTCCAAACACGCGTTTCTTTGATCGCGGGATGGTCCTTTCGTTGGGCCTTTCTACAGGCTGACAAACGCTGGAAAGAAGATGAAAGACGCAATGCCGATGCCATCCGAAAGCAGAGCGTTTCGGGGACGCTCGCTCTAGAATAAAACTCAGCGCTTACGCATCACTTATACAACTGCGAAAATATATCATTTTTTTTTTCGGTGCGCTTGCAGTGGCGGCTTTCTCGCTCCGCATTTGATGATGAACCGAAGTATCCTGCCGTGTTTCGTTACGTTTCACGGGTCGTCTGGACGCACGCGCGTGCGCGACTGCAATTTGGCCGTGGAAGTGAGTGCCTGCTACGTAAGCATGTGTGTGTGACGAAATTCTCACAACTTACGCTAAAAGAAGGGCGCAAGGCCTTCCGCTCTAAATTTCGACTATTTTGGCGCTGCGCAGGTGCTCCATACGTTGTTTCATGCTTTGAGGCACTATTGCCAACGTTTGAAATGCCAATACTTGGTGAGAGGCCCTTTTACTTCCTGCGTTAAAATGTTGACGAATAACAGAAATTAATTTGAAATTAACACAGTGGAAAAGACAGAGTACTAGTAAAAGAAGGACACAGACAACAGCGCTATTGTCCGTGTCCTTCTTTTATTGGTCATATGTTTTTTGATATAAGAATGAGGTAACAGCGCAAGGATTTGGACAAACTGAGACGGAAGAAACACCTTATTGCTGTCTTTTGCGCTGTTTTAATTGAGAATATGTCATGCCAACTCGCCTAAGCATCCACTTTGGACGAATAATTATGAATGCACCGCGACGCTGAACATACCTCAGCGTAGTTGCGCGTCCCAGGGGCACGCGTCGCCCTGGGTGCGTGAGTGACATTGTCGTTCCTGATTGGTGGAGGGTAGTGTACAAAAAAGCGGGACGAGTGCGCTTGCAGTGACGGACACTTCGTCCCTCGTCGTCGGTGCCGGAAGGCGTAGCAGTGCACAGAATCGCCGTTGTTGAGCGACCAGTGAAAAAATATATTGATGAGACGTCGGAGGCAATCTTCGTCTTCTTTTTACAGAAAAATAGCGGCAATAATGGGCTCGCGTTGTCCGGAAGCAGCAATATACTAAAAAGGAAGCCTAGGAAATAACGTCAAATCTCGACAACATGAACAAGTGATCCCGTTCTCAGGTGGTTCATAGGCTTTTTTCTTCTTATGCAGAGCGTTAGGTTCTGAGTTTTGCTCCATGCCTCGTTTGCCGCAAGAAAAAGAAAACTGATCGACTTCACAGCCGCAGTCCTCAACACGATCCCGCGTGGCTGCTTAGCCTGCTTTGCTCCCCTCGCCATCACTGTTGTCTCCCTGCCAGTATGCACATATAGGAACTTCGGCGGTTGCGCGAAGCTACTTGACAAGCCTCAGCCTTATCGGCTTCCATCATGCGATGCAACGGCGTCATCAACTTATCCGGGAACTTAGGCTCGGAGAGAGGCATGATACCTGTGTGTGTATGCTGCACAGCGAGGCGGTACGCCCTTTGCAATTTGTACCCAACACTCCACCTACATTTACCCCGAGTCGCCTTATAGCTCCAATTACTCCACACATCGCTTTTGACGAACGTCAAACACTATATACGCGTCTTTCGTGCCGCCCTCCGCACTACAGCGTCGCTGTGCCTGCTCCATATTCCTCAACACTCACGCCTCGGCAGCCCTTCGCTGCACCGCTCCTGCCCCGCGCATGTAGCCGGCACTTTGCTAATTATCTCCCATTAAAACCTCCCTTTTAAACGTAAGTAGACACCTGTCTAGTGCTGGGCTTATCTTGTCGCACACCTGTTGCCTTACTCGCCCAAGTCATATCCATTTGTCTACTCTCATTCAGCCGCTTAAAGCCTACACTTTCGAGCAGCTATTTTCGAATCCACTGCAGTTTTGTAATGAACAATGTCATACAACAGCAGTCGTTGGGGCGTCACACGCAAAAAAATTGTCAGAATCTCTTACGAGGACACTCCTCTATACTTGTAACAACGCTTGTAGTGCAAGGACATTCCTTTGTCCTTCGAAGATGGCACCGAAATTTCTGCGGTATCGCGCTCTTAAAACGCGACGCAGTTGCCGCGTTTCACCTTGGCAAAGAATTCTTTTTTGACAGAGACGAGGTAACAGTTAAGTCTGTTGTGTCACCTACTGTAATGTCAGTCTGACAACACTTAAGCTCTTTTATTTTATCCCTCTCTGTAAAAAGTGCCAGGAACAAAAGTCGAATTCGCAACAACCAAATACCCCGCCCCCCAAAAAGGAGCAGTGACATCAAGTTTACGCATGTCGCGTTTTCTGCGTCCACGCGTAGTTATCGACCCCCTTGTAACGATTCGCTAGTGATAATGCAAATGAGGGAGGAATAAACATCTGTAATATTGATTAGTAGGACCAGTATCGAGCGGGATTCTAAACGGTTGTTAAGCCCGCCAATTTGCAGCGCTGGCTGCACTGCCGCGCGGTCACCCCCCGCGGTCACGTCCCGAAAGGGCCCCACCTGATCACGTTACCACACAATACGGTGACGCGAGTTTCAGCTGACATTTCTTCTGCTATGCGCGCACGTGTAGTCATGTCTTCGTCATCACATCGTCGTCGCCGCCGTCACCAGTGACCACAAGTGATCAATAAAACACTGATGAATTGGGAATCACTGCGATTCGCGACGTCGAGACTCATATTCGCTTCGACCCTCTGCAAAGATGCGATTCTGAATTCGACGCCGGTCCGAGCAGCGACGAGAAGGGACCTGGAGGCGCGCGCTTGGGACACGCTGGCTGGCAAGAACACAGAACAGAAAGAAGCGTTGTGGACAGGACAGGCGCTTCTATCCTGCCCACAACAGTAAGCAGTTCGGTGGCTAACAAAAACAAACGGTTTATTCAACGATTTAATAAACGTGAAATACGTCCGCACTGCTCAGAACTCCGTTCGCTTCCATGACGCCGGGCTCGCCTTCTTTCACCACCCACCCACACATACACACGCTGTCGACGTTCTGCGCGTCTCGTCCCCAGCCAGGCGTCCGTGCTGGCGCCTTTCGCCCATATCACCATCAAATTCCAAAGAACAGCACAGTCCCTGGGTGTGTAAGGCCAACGTTCAATGCATCGTGGAGACGCGTAGGAGAGACGTAAATTGCATGCGCAGTCCTACCTGGAAGCTTTTATAAACGACTTTTGGAGCTGTCCGCGACAGACATTGCTTCTTGCGGTACTTGAAACGCCACTGGTGTAAGTCGCGCACAACGGTTTCACGACATGTTGGCACGTAATGCATTTGAGATCGTCCCTCCCAGTTAACACACGCCGACGCGCACACGACAAATCATTCGAAGCGGCGCAGCGAAGACGCAGGGCTTGAGACAAACAACCCATACAGTCAAAGTGAAGCCAGGTGAAGCCGCTGGCAGGCGTCGCCGCCAGTCGACACCACGATGACAACACGGAGATCGTTGACGTTATCGTTACTAGCGCATCGTCACTCAGCGCCTGGGGCGTGGCCTGGGGGCCCGCTGAACGTGTCATATTGCTGTCGATGTCACAGAGTGCTGAACACCACGTTGGCCCTTCGTAAGCTGTCCACCCTCGAAATAAAATAACTTCTACGCAACGCGGATAATTCATATTTGGCTGAAAAAACTGTTGCATACCAATCTATCGTGTGAGCTTGAAAGTATATGTCACTGCTCCTTTAACATCTTTTCTTTTTTGTTTTTGTTTTTTTTTTTTACAGCGAGAGCTGTTATCAGATGACATCAGCAGTGTGTAGTTGTCCGCCACCGCCACCGGTGTCCGTAACCACTATCGCGCAATATAAGAAAAGAATTAATAAGAAAAAAAATCCAGGATCGAATGGGATTTGAACCCGGGCACTCTGCGTGGCCGTCCAGCATTCTACCATAGGGCCACGGTGTTTTTTTTTTTTTTGCTTTATTGCCTGTTTCCAGACACGAATTACATCAACAAGCACATAGAGGTAATAACAACAAATAGTGTCAGTACTAAGGGACGGACATCAATTTTAAAATTCCTTGGGCACTGTCAAGGGTTGCACTCTCGACAACCACTCAGGTACAAACTCCTGCGCTTTCTGTAATTGAACAAATTTCGACATGCACTCTCGAAAGTACATTCTTGCGGGCCTTGCATCTGGATCACGGTGAAATCCCGCCATACGGGCCCGCCATAAACAGTGGAGGCCGTTTAACATTTATATGTCTAACGGCAATCCATCCTCGCTAAGTATTGGGAGAAATCTGATACCGTATGGATCTAACGGGAATTCCTTCTTGCTTGTACTCTGTAGTACATCCCAAAAGTACACGCCCTCCCATCAATGTGAGAAAACGTGGTCAATTGTTTCTGGCTTATTACAGATAAACGTGGTCAATTGTTTCTGGCTTATTACAGATAAGGCAGTCTGATCCCCAAGGTAAGAAAAAAAGCACGCTCCTCGAGAAATACCTTAACATGCAATGTGCCTGTGTGAAGCTTAAAAAGAAGGACTTCGTGGCAGGAGCCACTTGCATTTTTTAAAGCCTTTTTAGCACGTCCTGCCCTTGGCCTCCACTGTGCATGACCCTGTGCAGAGGTACAGGTAAAATTGCATTACACACATCTTTGTACAGCTTTTTACGTGTCACTGAAAACAGGCACTCATTAGAAAATCTAACAGACAAAAAAAAAAAGCGAACACTTAGAATCACCTCCTTGAGATATCCGCAGTCTGCGCCATTCATGTGATCTGTACCAACTACATATTCAGGTAAAACCCTCATCAGCCTCAGTTCGCACACCGCGCGCAGATCACTCTTGTTACGGAAAAAGAAGAACCTGTTTATGATTTGCCGTATGAAAAGATGTGGCAGTCCCTGACCTTCTTTCTTTACTCGTCTAAACAGATTGGTTCGACTGCATCGTTCCCAATTCGAGGCCCGCACGAAAACTGCGAAGACACGATGAAATTTCGGTATATTTGCCCGTGAACAATGCAATACTTGCATCACGTACCACAGTTTCGACACGAAGAATAAATTGGAAACCGTAGTTCTTGAGAACATTGATAGGGGATTACCCTTCGACCCATCTAGGTGCACCGCTAGAACGCTACAAAGACAATGATAACTATTGGGCAAGAGCAATTCAGTTGAAAGAGAGCCATGGTGGTGCATGAAACTCCTTTGCAAAAAGACCCTATACAGATGTCATATCGGGCAAGCAATCGCATTAACATGCGTAACGTAGCGTGGCAGAAGAGTAAAATAACAACCAGGCGCCACACAATGCTAACTGCGCAACGAATGTGTGGTTTAAAGCTTCCCACCCACTACAAAGTGCTCAACCGTAATTCCTCACTATCATCGGCCACATGCAGCATCTACAAAGTGCACATAAAATGTCTTACAGATGTGTAGCGGGTACCTCGCTTATCCGCAGAAAGACGAATAATGGCATAGTGGGTGCTTCTCTACTTCAAAAAATTATTATTTGTGGCGCGGTGGATACCTTGCATGCATACTTGTATTAGTTTCTCCAAGAGAGTTTTGAACGGGTTCTAGAAAGGCCGCTCTTCCTGCTTTCGCTGTCACTGTGCTGCGCGCTCCGCACAGGCCTGGTGTTTTTTTTATTATACAACAATCATATAGTATTAGATTGCGCTGTCTAAGACACACAGAACTTTCATTGGCCTTCCCAGATCTAGGAAAGCGAGAAACTGACCGGGTCTCTTATGCATTCACCTAAGACGAAGGCGAAAGCCATCTTCTTTTCTTCTCAGCCATTGCATTGATCCTGCCCCGTCACCCTCCGAAAGCTTTCTGCACCTAACGTGGTTTTGCACTGACTCCAGGATCGGAGGCACATCATCTGGTTTTTTGCTGCCTCCGTGATCGGTCCACATTTGAACAAGTTACGATGTGTAATTTCGTCATCATATGATGCTAGTCACATGATGGCGTGAGTTCATGATGGCGTTATATGGTGACGTCATCATGTGATGATTTTTTTTTCATCACTCGTCCCTAACGCCAACGGTCAATTTTCGCGTCTGATGAGGCATCTGAGGCTTTCGTGGTAATAAATGCTGTTCGGGTTCCTGTTTGTTCAAGTAAGCAGCATGGATATGCGCAGGTCTGGCTGCAAGGTGTATTAAATCAACATTTTTGTCCGAATAGCTTACCAGACATATACCTTCAAGCGACAAAGATACAGGCAGTCGTCTTTCTTTTTTTAATTTCTTTTTCTTCAAACGCATACAGTTGCAAAACAGCGCTATCCCAAGCACATCAGCCACGTTAATTTTACTTTTTTTTTACCACGCACGCAAGCGCGCGCTAAGCACGAACTTTTTTTCTTTCCTACACGTACAGCTCCACGCGTGTGATTACAAGGAGACACCCGTAAACGATAGTTCTGTACCGCCAAGATAAGGTAAGCGACAAAGCAATTCGATCTAAGGCATATTGTAATCTGTGAGTACGTCTCCTTTCCGCGCTGTTTAAGCCTGCGCATTTCCAAATACGTTCCTCGACTCTTGCTACGAATACACGGTGTTATTGTATGATACAGTTGACGCGGACAAGCTGAGAGGCACTAAAAGAGGACGACAAGGAAACGTACAGGTTCTAGGCGCAGATGGTCTTTGTCGTCGTCTTTTCGTGCTGCTTAACTTGCAGCGTTCGTGCGGCGCATATTAGCGACAGTGCTGACTGGAGTCCGAAAAATCGCAAGCATCTTATCCTTTCTCTCACTCTCCATTTGCCGTTTTATGCCAGCGATATTAAATGAACCGTCGTGCCGTCATAAATATGGGGGACGGAAGTTTTTTTTTCATTAATCATTAACTGGCTACTATGCAGATTCATATTCAGGTTGTTGCTATAGATCTCGCCAGGTGTACGCTTCCACTGTTCCTTTCCGCGTGTAATTCGCACACATTACAAACAAAAGCAGTTATTATGGCGAAAGCCTTTGATGCCTCATCAAATGTGAAAATTGACCCTAGACGTCGGCGGCGTCAACACGAGTGATGCGAAAAAAAAAAAAAATCAACTCGTGATGACGCCACCATAGGGCGTCAGAATCTGCGACGTCATTAGGACGTCATCATGGCGTCCCTATGGCGTCACGTGACATCGTCGCTTCGTCAAAAGTAAATCGATCACGGAGGCAGCGTAAAACTATGCGAGCTGCAGAAAGCTTGCAATACCTCCGATCCTGGAGGCAGTGCAAAGCCACTTTAGGTGCAGAAAGCTTTCGGAGGGGGGCGCGGGAGGATCAGTGTATGGACTGAGAAGAAAAAGAAGATGGCTTTCTCCTTCGAGTCGTCTTAGGCGAGTGCATAAGGGACCCTCCTCTACATGCAGAGGCAGAGATTCCAAATAAGCGTTTTCAGACGTGCATTTGTTGCTTTCGTTGCTCATGAGGATTGGAACCAGCCAAAAAAAGACGAAGTACACAGGATATAAATAACAATATTTGGGGTTTTACGTGCCAAAACCCCGATATGATTTCGCACAGTACACGCACAGTACACGGGCGTCCAGCGTTTCACCTCCATCAAAATGCCACCGCCGCGCCCGGGGCCGAACAGGCGACTTTCGGGTCAGTGGCCGAGCAGCGTAACCATTGTACCACCGAGGCGAACGGTATCTACTTACTGCAGTCCTAGGCATTAATTATAAATTATATTTATACACTTGAACCGCAATAATAAGGGCGAATAAGCGAAATATATACAGCTGAGGCAATAAAATGAAGGTGAAGCTTTTTGTTTTACGAGCGCCGCACCTAAAGAAATGGACAAGCGCCTTTCTCTTTATATATATATATATATATATATATATATATATATATATATATATATATATATATATATATATATATATATATATATATATATATATATATATATATACACACCCACACAGCTCTGTCACCCCTCTCAGAACCCTCCAAAAAAGCGACAAGCAGTGAGAATAAAGCGCGGTCTGAGAGAGAGATCCCTCGCCACCAACGCATACAAACCAATTTCATTTCTTACGGCGTTGCTTTATGTCTTCTGTTCTGTACTTTCAGATTGTTCTTGAACCTTTTAACTGGCGTACGTGGACGAAAAAAGACGGGCAATTTTGCGAGCATGAAATGGCCAACTCGCAGAGGAAGGAGAAGAAAAAAAAAAGTTGAAGATGAAGAGAATGGTGATGCCATGCGAAAACTCTTATTAATATTTTTTCTTTCTTGCTTTTGCTTTTTCGGATTAACTTCTCGCCGTTCTCAGCCCGTCAGAGTTTCGCCACCATTTTGTAATGAACTGAAAAATTGTCTTCTTATTTCAGCAAAAAATGCTTTCACGGCATTGTAGACAGCCGTCACTGCAGTCAGCCGCTTTCAGATAGGCATCTTGCGAAAAATGAAACAAAAAATGGTAAATGGTTTAACATAAACAAAAGGAAGAAATGAACGCCACGCGTCTGTTTTGCACGAAACGCGAAGAACTCATTATGGAGGACGTATAGAAGAGAACTTAGGGCATTTATAAGGGAAAGAAGAGAAACAGTGTAAATTGTGAGCGTGCCTGTTATCTTTAAATCAATTTTTCGCAGACGGGAGTTTTGTCTGGCACCAATCTACGCGAGGAACATCTGTGCGCGTTCCGTTTAATCTGACGCAAGGCAAATAATGTCGCGAGACAGTTGAATGTGTGCTTTTTATTTCAGTTAAACCTTCATTCTGATAATGTGACTGAAAGTTGTGGTTGTTCTTTTATCAAGCAACTGCGCGAACCTCCCTGAACCTGTGGCGCAGCCGGGGGGAGGGGGGGGGGGAGGGTATGGCACACCAGCCCCCCACCCCCCGAAATTTTTGCTCCCATGGGATACAGCCCAAAAAATGACACTCGACCACACGACCATACTTACCTGTCTGGATCCCATGTCGGATCAGGGGGGTGCCCCCCCCCCCCTCCCCGAAACAAATTTATGCCTCCGCCGCTGCCCTGAACTATGATATTTTTACTTCCGGAGGGCTTACATGCTCGCAGTGTCTACTTAACTTCCCGCCCCGCCAATGTAACCTTACGCGCTGGGCGCATCTTTCCTTTGATTATAATATTTGGAAGCAACACTTGTTGCAGACTCGGTCTTAGCTTCAATGGACAAGCGGCATAAAACGTAACCATATGAACCGCCACGGGCGTTATAAGTTTGTACGCGTGACATTGACAGTATCTGCACGCAACGCCAAACCTGGTTAAAGTCATGAACTTCCAACTCGGCAGGCTAGGGTGCCTCATTAGCATTACGGCGTCATATATTGGCTGCCTCCCGCAGTATCTCCAGTTCGTCTTTTCTTGGTCAGCAAAATGCACGGACGCGTGAAGATCAGCCAAAGCAAGGTTTGCATATGTTGTCTTATTTACCGGAGTTCCCCGAATGAAACGCCCTCGTGACCTATATCTGCAGTCGCTTCTGCAGGGCGGCGAATGTAATGGCAGGACGAGGCGTGTCCTGCGACTGCGCGCGTAGTGTAAACAAGAAATGAATCTACTAATTCTCGAGCCCGCATGTACCTTACCCACTACAGATCTCAGTGCAAACATTGCTGACAAGGTTCCCAGAACTTCTCGGTCTTTCGTAACCCGTATTTTTTAAACGAAAGTAAGGGGCCCCACGCGAGCGACTCGGTTCTCTACATTCTAAGAAAAAAAAAGAGTATGCGTGACTCTTTTCGGAGAGTTCCGACTTGCCACGTATAGGACTCTCTTTAAATAGTCACGGTGACTCTCTTGGTGGGTCAGGGTCAGCTCGCTCTTGGAGAGTCCCCTGACCCTCTAGGAAGAGTGGAAAGACTCTCATCCGAAGGATCACGTTACCACTTATAGGGAGTCAGACGACTCTTGCCGGTAACACTCCTACGGGGGTCAAGTGAGCCACACCGAAGCGTCAAGCGACTCCCCAAGTATCTTAAGCTACTCCTTTGACCCTTGCTCTACTTTTGCGCGACTACTGTTGAAAATAGCGGAGTATTCATTTTAAGCAAGTGCAATAATACTTGCCGTTCTGCCCAGCGACTGCAAAAAAAGAATAGTTCAATTTTAGCATTATTTTAATAAAACTCGTCAAAACAACACATATTTTCCAGCAAAGTTATATAGAAAGCGCGAAAAGATGGTCAGTGATTTCCAATTAAGAAGTTAAGGTATTCCTCATTTACATGCTTGTATGAGTATAGCCAACTAAAATGTGTGACTGTGATGTGCACAGTGTCATATGGTGCTAAAGAAACAGCAGAAATTGGCATCATGTTTCCATATTTATTCTTATGATTAAGAATAAATCAAGAAGTGGTGACGGCTGGAGACATCAGACTTGTGGCTTGCTAGGTTGTCGCTCCTGTTCAGCGTGAGCGCCTTGAAAAACGGTATCTGAAAATAAGAACGTGATATTATGATGAGAAAATGAAATTGCAGTAAAGGTTTGCAAAACCTACACAATAAGTGGTTCACACAGACATAATAAAGGCTAACAACAAATGCAAAGAGGCATGGTCAGGAACCAAGTTTTTTTGACGTCGAGATCAGACATGTCATATGCTAGAATCACTGCACATAGCTCCCACAATCACGCACAATCACTGGATTCTGTAATAACGCCCAACGTCATCGCACTGTATGCAAATCACGAAAACAGCAAGCAGAAACGAGGGAAGAGTGCACGGCCGCGGCCGCACCAACGCGCGCCGTTGAAAGCTTTTTCACTTTACCGGTGAAGCGTGTCCAACTTGAATGACTACCGCGTACGTTCTGGAAGCACCGTACTATATCTGCACCTCAAACTACCGTCTTTAAGCCAACAAAAACTATCATATATAGTGCGTCTGAGCGTTCTGTACACAGGCTTTTTTTTTTTTTCACGTTTCCACGCGCCGAAGCACGCTACACACTCAAGGTCGATGGAAATGTTATGAAGTAGACTAAAGTGCATCTCAAAACGACTTCTTGCACATGCAGTAGCGCAGACACAACGTGCGATCAGCAAAAAATGACCATTGATAATTGTTTGCATCGCTCACTATAAGGGAGCTTGCACAGCAACGCGCATAGCGGTGGCAATTCGTTAACTGACAGCTTTAGTTGGGCATCCGCAACAGCCCTGCGGACACAGGCTGCTGTTGGAAATGGCTGGCAGATAACTTCCGCAGAGCTGCTGCAGACGCCCAGCTAAAGCTGTATAATTAGTACCTACGAAAGCAGTACACTCACCGTTAACTGGCGCCCGTTGTTCCTGTCCGCAGCTCCAGGAATATTCCGTCCTCCAAGCGTCACCGCGTCACTTCGTGCACGGAGCCGGCGTCAACAGCGTCAACACCAACGCCACCGAAGACGCGCATGAACAGGCACACAACCCGCGCAACCAACACGCAACGCATTCCAATAGACGAGGAGACCGAGAGGAAAACAGAAGCGGCACGCCACCCCGGCGCCGTTGTGGCGCGTTGCCTCGCCTCCGTCGTCGAGCCAACGCGCCACAACGGCGCCAAAGGGCAAGCGCGCGATATGTATGGCGTATACGGCGGCGCCGCCAATCGAAACGCGCTTCAGGAGAGTCCCGTGACTCCAGTCGAATTGCGAACTCTCTTTCTCTGCCTGTACCTTCCAAAAGGGGTCAAATGGACACCCGAAGAGAATTACGCGACCGTGACCCTCTTTTGACTCTTTTTTTTTTCTCAGACTGTAGGCACGTGCCATTACTAGGAAAGAGGGAGATTAGGAAGACAGTTGGAGCTTAGCTTTGGGTTACTAGGTTATTGATATTTGCCTCTCTTGACGAATCGGCCTCTGTATGCTGCTGTCTCAGATTAACTGAAAGGCTGAGCGACTACATTATTGTGACACCTAGAAAAATGCGGGCGGTTTGCACTAAGTCGCGCAAAGCTTGGTAGCTGGTATCGGTTTGTAACGAGTGGTACTGCGCGCCCTGTAAACAAGCTTCTCCTTATTAAGGCTCTATCAACAGCAAAGCACGCTTTACAGGAGAGCACATAAAGCTTGTTGCAGCTGCAAAGAGCACAGCAGGGATCAGTGTGATGCATTAATGTTCCTACAGATGTCTGTATACAGTGACACAATAATGCAGTGTGCGTTTAGACTAGATAATCTAAACTTTTAAATAAAGGTTATAGATCATCTCCGAACTGTTCAAAACGTCTCCGAGCAGTGAATTAGATTACAAAAGTCTTGCTTCTAGCAATATTCTCGGCATTACTGCTTGAAACAATGCTAACCTCTAGCCCTACACAGAACAGACGTGATCAAGCCGCTCAATTTTGTGTTATGAAAAAAAAAGAGAGCCTGTCTGATTTCACGAAACTAATTGAAGGTGAAATCGAAGACATCTATGCAGATGAAGCCTAGTACGGATGCCCGATGAAATAGGGTCACCGGAAGAGTTTCGCGTGAATGTGGCGAAGGTTACAATGCTAGACCGAACCTGCGAAAGTAAAGGCTGCGCGGAGGTGTCCTGACTTATTGCCGTCACATATTTTGCCGTCCTCGCCACGTCTTATGTTTCCACTAGCCCTCGCTCTGCCTTTCGCAACTAGGCGGGGGAAAATTAAACCAAGCGCATGCGTACCAAAATGTGTATTACTTGTCCCGTTTGTTCACGCTGTTTCTTGGAATGAAGCCGTACCAGCAAGCTCATTTTCAAGCCATTTTAGCGTGCAATTAAAGAATATATATATATATATATATATATATATATATATATATATATATATATATATATATATAATTGAAACCGAGAAGTAGAAGGCAATGACATGCCATTAATAGACATTGTTTTATACACAGAAGCCTTCGACGATCTCACGCGCCCTCTGATTGCTGTGCCTACATGTCACAGTGAAGTGCACTCACCGGAAACGCTGCAATTCTTTTTGTAATTGTTCAGTTGAAAACGTCAACGTAACACTAGGCGCACACAGGAAGCAAATAGTGCTTCGACAACACTATCAGCTAACAACGCGCTATTTTTGATTCAATCGTACATTTTAGAATAAACAAGCCAAGCGGCAGAGAACAAAGAATGAACATGGATACACAGCGCTGGATAACCGAAAGCTTTATTGCTGGGAGCAGACCTTAGAGGCACGCGAAAACACAATGAAAAAAAAAAAAAACTTGTGTAATTATTTTGTGATGTCTTTGTTATTAGTTACGTTATGGTTAAACATTTCTGCTTTTCCCTGAACAGCACCATGGATTTCGGTGTAGCTATTATTATAGAGTTTCCTTCACTAATAATAACGATGTACTACTAGTAACTGAATTAAAAAATGTTGTTAATTAGTTTGGCATCTACAGCGCCTATATCATATTACAAATATAATATTAAGAAAAGTTGGAGTACCGGATAATAGCGAACAAAAAGAAAAACAGCCCGCCCAAGAAGCTTTGCGGACTATGCCCGTGGGTTACTCAGTATAAACTTGAAAAGACGAACCATACTCGTCGTTTAGTTGAGTGTCTCGCACACCTCGTATACGAGGTACAACAGCTTTTCAGTGCGTTAAGACAGCCGAGTGAACTGAACTGCTCCCTGCAGTGCGGAATGCATCATAGTAGACTGAATTATAACTAAATACGAGTGCTTTGCTCGACTAAATGAATGCCACTGGTATAGCGCTATGAATACACATTGCGGTAGCGCCCGTATTGCCCGTCAGTAGGCTGCCGTTTTCAGTGCTAGTTGTTCTTCGGAAAATGCGGTCGATTGTTTTTTTTTAACTCTTTACAGACCTGCAGTTGAGGCACAACGTCTATCGTGTCCTCTCTTTCCTTCCATTCGGCTGTTATTTTAGGATAGCTTTTTTTTTTTTAATTCTTGCAATCCACCTAAGTTTTATAACAAGTAGACTTCATAGTCGCTTTCCGTTCCCTACGTCTCGCTTAAGCCGGAGAATTCGGCGACGTCAGCCGTCTTTACGAGTATAAAGCGGGCCTGACCTAAAAAGTCAGTCATTGCTTCCGAACTGAACGCTCTTAACCCACTCACACCCTTAAGACCTCTTACGCATGTTCTGTAAATGCCTCACTGCAGCAGTGCCGCTCCTGCTGCATTCATTTCGCTGATGTGTCTAGGGAAGCTCAGTATGTTCTCTTTTCAGTAAATTAACGTTAGTCGAGTCGACGCCATAAGTATTTTCTTGATCCCAAACCTCCTGCGCAAGGTGCTTATCTTATTCGACAGGACGTCTCCCTATGCTCACGCGAGTCAGTAAACGTGTCCTCTGAACAACATCCTTGAGCTCGAGACTTGACAAGCAGCCTATTGCGTAAACTAAAAGCGTGTGCTCACGCACATAGATTGAAAGAAAACGAAACAAAGAGACGTCGATGCTGACCCCAGTTTGTCCTCAACGAACGCGCAGTTTTTTTTTTTTCTCTTTTACGGCACCTTCGCTCTCGGGTTCGTATTCACCTTGCGCAACTTGTATTCAAGAAAACTTGACCAAAGCGTTCGTGACGTGCAATCAGGAGATTGATGCAGATGTCGTTGACATGTGACGCAAACTCGATGTGTCCGTCTTTACCTGTCCGGACTTCATCCTACTTGGCTGCTGTCCAAACGTCCACGACTGACGGAAAGTGATGTAAAATGCCCACTCAGCACACATGAACTGCTCGACTGTCTTTGCTCTGGGGACAACTCAGTCGAAGGAGACCGATTCGCGTCTTGTGGCAAGATCTGCTTCATGCGCTTCCTACAAATGTAATAGAGGCAATTCTCAAATAGGTAAAAGCATTCAAATTCTTCCAAGACACTGGCTGCCTTGTTTTGCATTCCTTGTTTCTAATGCATCTATTTGATGCATTATCTATGTCTTTTTTATATATATCATTAATTTGCATATCACATACGTATATAGCTATACAGGGTGTTTTTTTTAGACAATACAGATTTTTAATAAAAATTCTATGACAGTCACGCTCCAGTCGTTTTTGCGCATGTATTCTATGTCGAGGCGGAAATGTTTTGCCGCAACTAGAATGACATGAGAATAATTAACAAAAACTCGTTAAGCAACTTTTTAATTATTGACTTGAGGGCAGTTGTTTATGTTAGAAAGTTGTAGTGCGTGCCAATTTATGGCGTACCCATTTTTTTAGAAATCACGAAAGATTCCAGATATTCATCATCACGTTTTAAGGGTGAAATCGAAACAGATCGCGCCCGGCGCGCAGCAAACGCGGCCTCTCTGTTACGTAACACCGGAACTAACCGTGACAAGAAAGCGACGAAAATACATTACCAGGGTGCCAGCACCGGGCGTAATGTGCAGGCGTGCTGCTCAAGATGTTGTTAGTCCAACCTTGGGGATTCACGTATCCGTTGGTTACATTTGCATCGCGCACAAACGCGGGACATCGTTTAAGTCGCCGTGCTTAAACTAAGCGCCTAAACCGAGGCTGGAGAAACATATTTAAAACGGAGTCGCAAGCTCATTCGGTGCAAGATAAACCTGCGTATAAGTTTCGCATGAACATGATGAACAGTGCGTCAAGTAGCTCAAGTAGCTTTTGTGATCGCAAGAAAGAACGAAGTCATAGTACACATCCTTACCTGTGCTTCTCATTTTGATGATGATAGACGGCTTCCGTTGTTTTGAACTAACTGGGCAAAAAACGCCAGGCCTGCGCTGAAACCGCAGCACAGTCACAGCGAAAGCTGGAAGTGCGGCGTTTCTAGAGCCCGTTGTAAGCTCTCTTGGGGCTACTAATACAAGTACACTAGCAAGGTACCAACTACGCCATAAATAACAAATTTTGTGAAGTTGGGAAGCACCTACTAAGCCATTATTCGTCATTCTGCGGAGAAGCGAGGCACCAGCTACACGTCTGTAAGGCGTTATGCGCACTTTGTTGACGCGACGACTGATGACGATGAAGAATTATGGCTCAGCCTTTTGTAATAGGTTGGAAGCTTTAAACGGCCCACCAGTTATGCAATTTGCATTGGGTGACGCCCGGTCGCTATTTCCCTCTCCCGCCATGCTGTATAACATACGTTGACGTGGGAGAGAGAGAGAGAGGGGGGGGGGGGCAAAGAACTTTACTGAGACCCCGAGGAAATGGATCATTCGCTTATGGGCTTCCTTGGCAACCAATACAAGTGTACTTGCGAGGAACCCACTACGCTATAAATCATTGTAATTTTTTAGAAGTAGGGAAGCAGGCACTATGCCATTTTTCGTCATTCTACGGAGAGCCGTGCTACCTGCTAAACGCATGTAAGGCATTATGCGCACATTGTTGATGCTGTGCCTGATGACGATGAAGAATTATGGCGGAGCCCTTTGTAATGGGTTGGAAGCATTCAACAACCTACTCATTGCGCAATTCGCATTGTGTGACGCCTGGTTGCAGAATTCGCGTTGTGCGACGCTTGGTGCTTATTTTACTCTTCTACCACGCTATATTGCATATGTTAATGTGGTTCCTTCCCGACATGAAGCCTGTTTAGGACCTCTTTGCAAATCAATTTCAAGCACCGGCGTGACTCAGAGGTTGAATACTGGGCTCCCACGCAGAGGGCCCAGGTTCGAACCTCGTTCCATCCTGGAACTTATTTCGTTTTTTTTTCTTGTTTCGAGCGATAGTGGTTACGGACACCGGCGGCGGCGGACAACTACGGCGCCAAAAACGGCCCCTGAAATGATCTCATAACAGCTTTCGCTGTAAAAGGCGTTGGCAGAACAATATATATTTATATATATTGGGACCACGGGCTCGACTAGTCCTCTTCTGTTTTAACTGGCTTCATATGTGCAGAAGGGCACCAGAGCTGCTGCACATATTAAAGACGTGTGGGCTTTGTAACAGGGCCTGACTGCAGAATGAATGCAATGTCATTTGTGGTAAAATCTTGGAATTCTTCGTACCCTCTCTCCTTTTAAAAATTTTTTTCTTGCTTCTTCCTTGTCCCTCCCAGTAGAGTAAGAAACTAAATCCGACCTAAGTTCCTTGATTTCCTTTTTCGCTCATTTTCTGTTTGAATTTCAGTTTGAAGTCAGCTTGTGCCTTTCCTGTTTCGTTCCAGTTTTCTGCGCTAGGAAGCTATTTCATAATGTCTTACAAACTTGCCCAAGCTTCTAAGCTTACCGTTTCAACTTCTCTCTTTTTCTTCTCTATTCCTCAGTATATCGATGCACATAACGTGACCGACCGACCTACGGTTGCCAAAGGTTTTCATACTTCCTACCTGTATACAACAGCTTGTATAATTTGCATCCAGCAATAAGCAGAATAAGCGAGAAACAAGTTCCTTTTTGCTTTTTATATTAATATGTTGTCAAAATATGTTGCTACCCCTAAACAACGTATTTTGCTGCACACACCGAAGATAGTCGCATATGAATGCAGGCCAATGGGGCCATATGTTGTCAGGATAACTTGGTATGTAATTACACATGACTAAAGCGCAGCTTCTTAGGTAAAAGAGATGATTGTGCACCTTATGTACGACAACAGAAGCGCACGCACGGACACACACATGCACAAACAAACAAACAAACAAACAAACAAACAGAAATTAAATATGCAATTACACAGTGCCTTGTGTTGTCTAATGCGCCTTTCTATGGGTCATTCTTTCTGCCTGCAAAACGAGAAACTAAAGGACCGATTCCTTGACAAGGAGTCGAGGGCTGTTACACGCAAAGAATCCAAAACTAATGGTACATTCGACTGGGCGCCGCCACGCTCTGACTCAGATTGCTCCGACACCTGGGAAGCTCGAGATCGGAAACGGAGAAAGCTTGTCCGAGCCGAACGTACAGCGTCTCGCTGGAGCATCAAGAAATCGAAAGCGGAAGTACGTAATTCAAGATATAAAAACCTTGGGAAACTGCTAACGTACTGATAATTAAAAAAAAAACAAAGTATTTTACTTTTGTTTTCTTTTTTGTAGTTTATTTTGTGGTATTTATTTCATTTCATTGCTTACCTCCTTCTCGGTATATGTCCGGACTGCGCTTTCAACATAATTAATGACTTTAGGTATCCTTTCCGGGGGGCCGAACAGTTCATTAAACTTGTCCTCGCAAACGCTACGGATGTCGTCGGAGCCGCACTGCTGCTGCTACCGTCGTCTTCGGCTTCCACGACAGAAAGCAGCACCGATGGCATGGCTAAAGCCTTCGCGTACCGTTTCTTCGGCATGCTTCGTGTAGCGTGCGTCCTCGAGGTTGCGAAGCAGCGTACTGAGAGCACGAACGGCGCTCGCACAGAACTTCGGTTACAAACGCCGCAGCGGATGACGCACTGACGGAAATCGTCAAACTCACGTGACCGGAGCTGTGCCAGATCTCGGTCGCGCTCCGACTTCAAAGTGAGAGCGCCTCAGAGCGCTCTGCGATGGAGCGTGGTGCTCTGAAAGAGCCAGCCGAACGTATTCAGAGCGCTCGATTTCGACCAGCCGAACGTGACGCGCGTCGCGAGAGCGCTCGGGGGCGCTCGAAAACGACCAGTCGAGTGTACCATAACTAAGTAGACCACGCCCTTGCAGTGTACTAGCATGCCACTCTATATATTTATTTTTTTCTTTTTCGTGTTCTCTTTTCTTTTCTGTTCAGATTTTCAACCACTCATCACGTTTAATCTTCGGAAGCACGCTGTTTCGCTTTGCTCCGCGGCGTCTTTTAGTTTTGTTCTGCAAGGTCTACTCTAACGACGTAAGCAGTCCGTGCGGAAGGAAAGATTTGGCCTGATCTTCTCTACCACGATTTCTGCACCGTACAGAGACTTAAGTGCTCTCAGACGTATTCCACTTTTGACAAGAGCACTGTATGCCGTCTTTAAATAGTGCGCGCGCCGCATCCCCATAGGCAGTGAAGCACGAAACGTTCCCATTGTGTTCGCACGGCAAAGAGAAGGCACGAGTTGTTGCATCTAGGGACTCGTGAGGCCCAGCACACCTCACTGTAGCGTGTGCTTGCATTAACCGACACTTCTGATCGTGAATGTAAGTCTCCGGTGGCCGCACATGACGTTCTCATTCTTCCTGTCAAAGGGATCATGCGTGCTTCGCAGTTTGTACGCGAATGGAAAGGATGTTTTCGTAAAGCGTGCATTCGCGGCACCGACACGATGCCTTTTACGCATACTCGCAGTGCCCATGTGTGCGGGAACAACCAGATGATCTGTGCGTGAATAACCAGATGTTGCTCTGGAGCGACGTGTCCAAAGATAGTTTCATTTGGCTCCTTCTGGTAGCAGACCATTTCGCCGTTGAAATTTCGCCAGAAAAAGCAAAGGAAGGACAACAGGCGAAAGCGCCAGCATTTCGTCCGAAGAGAGACTTCTATTCATTTAGGTAACGCAAGAAATTACGGCCTGTACAGATATCTAGAAAATTGTCTAGAACGTGCTGTTGATATCCGGAGCAGTAGCCAACGCACTACAGGTGACCGGTAGGAAAATATCAGACAAGCAAAACTCGTAAACGTATCCATGCTTGGTATGTTCAAGCTCCGCACCTCGTGCTATCGCGAATGGATATGTCTGGTTGGAGTTGGCTGTATGTATGCGTGAACGCGCAACGGTGGTCTAGTGGTTATGGTGCTCGACTGCTCACCCGAAGGCAGCGGGATCGAATCCCGGCCGCGGCTGCCACATTTGCGGTGGAAGCGAAAATTGTTGAGGTCCGTGTACTTAGATTTAGGTGCACGTTAAATAACCCGAGGTGGTCGAAATTTCCGGACGCCTCCACTACGACGTTCCTCATAATCATATAATCGATCTAGGACGTAAAAATTCTAAAATTATTAAGGCGAAAGCCTTAGATGCCTCATCAAATGCGAAAATTGACCGGCGTCGGCGGCGTCGACACGAGTGATGCAAAAAATCGTCACGTGATGACAACATATGACGCCATCATGACGCCACAGATTTCCAAATTTTCTGACGTCACATGGTGACGTCATCACATGACATCCTTGCTTGGTCAATGATGGGTCGATCACGGAGGCAGTGAAAAACCAGCCGAGGTGCCTCCGATCCTGGAGGCAGTGCAAGACCACGTTAGGTGCACAAAGCTTTCAGAGAGAGACGGGGCAGGATCAACATATCGAATGAGAAGATGGCTTTCGCCTTTGAGTCATCTTAGATGAACCCATAAGGGACCCTCTGAGTTTTTATTTATGTTAGCATATATGCGTGCACAGGTAGCATTTGGAGGGGCCATTGCGCATGCTTAATACGCAGCAGCACCGCCTGTGTCCTGCCGCTATTTTTCACGAACTGCCTAGCGGCCGCTCCGGTCTGTGCCGGACTCTCTCGTGTGTTCTCGCGCACGAGCGAAAGCGGATTTTCTAGTCTGCGAATGAAATAAGCCGCGCCAGTTCCAGTGGCAGCAGTAGTCGGGTCCTTTTATCTAAACGGCTTTTACATCGTGAAGAGAGGAGAAAAGGGATCACGGTGCTGAGCAACACGCCACTGACTCGCGCTCGCGCCAGTGAGCAATCTACCTCTCAACCTCTGCGTACGGCGAACTATTGTTGTTTCGCGGGCGCACGATTTTCGCCCTTCGGGCGTGGCTGTTTGCGGACCGCCAGCAGAAACTATCTAATGTCGCCATTGAAGTACGGAGCACGGTTCTAGTGCGTTCTATAGGGTGTCCCAGCAATAGCGTCAGCCAAGGTCTTGTTGGCTTTATTTTGTAGATATTGTTATGATCAGCCAAGTCACTGAAGCACAAACATAGTATTGTGGGTTAAAGTGGACAGATGACCGAAAACTGTGTAGGTCTGATAAATGTGTATTGCCCAATTTTTAGATGCGAGCAAAAGATGCCCCGAGCAAAAGATGCGCCGAGCAAAAGATGCGAAGCAGCTTTTGGTCGGGGCTGTGTCCGGCGGCGGTGGTGGCGTCCGCGCTCCACTGCGCATGCGCCTACTCTCTCTTCCACTCTCCTCCTTTACGCAGGTGTTCGGTCACCTTCTCTCCCCTCCTCCCCCGCGCTGCAGCCGCGGCGCAGCCTCTCCTCCCACGTGATGCAGCCGCGCCGCAGCCAAATACAGCCTGTAACCCACTCTCTCCTCTCCCTCCCCCATTTCATGTGTATATAAGCGCGTGCGCTCGGTCGGCTTCAGTCATTCTCACTTCGCTCCCGTTCAGATGAGGTGTAACGTCAACGTCGGCGCCACTCGTTCACTCGGCGCTAACGGAAAGCAACGCACAAACACAACGTAATGATAACACAAACACTAAATACAAACCTCACACACTAACGGAGACGCCGAGTGAACGTAACGGAAACTTGGTGTGCGCTCCCAATGCTGCTTGGCATCCCCTCATGGCTCCCTTGAGTGGGAGATGGTAAAATGTTTCGCTTGCCTTTTCTTTGCCCTTGCCTAAACATGGCTAGGACACCCACATACCAATGTCTGGACATCTGGGGGTAGCTGCATGCGGGCACAGCCACGAAGCTGTGTGTCCTTGTTTGTTGCTTCTTGTGTTGTTTGGTTACGTATTGTCGCTTTTAACACAAAATATCCCGTTACAGCAGTAACTAAAACGGTGAAATTTTAAACATATATTTGTCATTAGGAGAAAACACGTCCAGCACTCTGTGACCATTAGCTCACCGACGCAGCACTGACAAGCCGTGATTGTAAGCGCATTTCTAATTATCTTGAGGGTTGCGCTACAAAGGAGGCGCGAATGTAGGGCATTTTTACTGTGTACTTCGACTTTGGCATCAGATTTTGGCGTAGACCTATGAAGCATTTTAAAGCGTAAGAAAAAGGGAACTCCGCTACAGCAAGCTGAACGTATTATTGCGAATGGTTCAGTATCTACGTGAGTTTAGCCTCTCTACTCGCCGCCGTCCGTAAAAGCTTTCGGAACCCGTAATCGATGAAAAAGCCTCAATATTTCCGTCAGTGCACCTGAAAATGTGTGGTGGAGAACAATAATCGCACGGAAAAAACGATGTGCTATACTTTTCAGGTCACAGTAGGATGCGTTATCTGAATTGACATGTAAATTTCTTGCGGACGTCATGCTCCGAAGACTCTTGGGGTTGAGGTTACGCTTGATGGCGCTGGATTTTGTTGACAGTGAGCATGTTATCTGATGCAGTGATTTTCTGTCTACGCCTGCCAACTGTAACGCTCCCGTTTATATATAATAGGCGATGCTTCGCTTTTATTACACGACTAATCAATCTGCTGGTAACCCCCTGTCTCCGCTGTCAAAAAGCGATAGCACCTTCTCGTCCAGTTCTTTCGTGCGCAATAGCAACGTATACAGTAAAACCTCGGTGATACGAATCTCGCAAGATCATCCGAAATATTCGTATCATCCGAAATTCGTATCACCAGAAAGTATGGAAAATTAGCATGCAACGAAAGAAATCAGGCGTACATTTTCATTTATTGTTTTTAAGTTTTTAGACGTCAATGATTATACCTGCACTAGTAAATATACGGCCCGTGCGAGCGTGTATAATTAATGAACCAGGTGTGTTGTGACCCGCGACATCTAGTAGCCCCTTCCAAATCTTAGTATGCTTTTCCGCATGACACAGAAAGTACTGCGGCGAAAGTGACTTAAGGAGAGCTTTGACGCGATACATGAAGGCCAAAAAATTTCAGAACCACGGTCCTATGTTATTATTTTCTTAACGCGCTGGTGTTGGGGATGTTTTCCGAGAGATTTACGGCCGTGCCCGCACAAGTGCATCCGCAACAGTCGTGCATGTTGACTTAGTGAGGCCCAAAGTTGTGAGGCTCCTTCGCCAAGACCATCCTCGTCTTCTTGCGGTCCTCGTCCACCTTTCATAGGATGTCTGATGCACGAGGACATGGCTTGCATCGACGTTGCATGCACGTGTACACACAGTACAATGACAGCAGCGCGCGTCGACGCGTTAAAAGAAAAAGAGCACGACGCCAACTGCATCTGTAATCTAAACGCGAAAGCACACGGAGGCATATTAGGGCTTCCAAGATTCGCGCACACAATCTCGGGGGCTACACCGCGTCACTGAAGGTTTATTCTGACAACTGTGTAAGGAAGTATTTTTCTTACACCGTGATTTTGACGAATTGGCGGCGCGGCGCGCATGCCCACGCTTGCGTTCCCGCGCCCGCACGTGCCTGGCGCGTCTTCCGCGACAGCGCGGACAGCACCTCTTCGTACCAGCGCGGTAGCGTACGCTCGTATCAAACGTCGCGGGGTGAAAATCGGCTCGCAAAAACTGTACTCCATTACATTGCAGGTCAACGGGTCTTGGCGGGGACCAAAGAAAAATTCGCATCACCCCGAAATTCGTAAGAGCCGTGATCGTATCACCGAGGTTTGACTGTATAGAGTGTCGGTGGTATTATTCATATCTATAACTACTTCTTGTACTTGTGTTTTGAACGTATAGTGCTCTGCTAGGAAAGCAAGTCAGTTTAATGAAAGTAAAGTTGTAAATTATTAGTTTGTGTTTATTTCCATGTGTACCTGCTACCTGTACTTTTATTTTTTCCTCCCCCGCCGTGGTGGTGTAGTGGTTATGGTGCTCGACTGCTGACCCGAAGGACACGGGATCGAATCCCGGCCGCAGTAGCCGCATTTTCGATGGAGCCGCAAATGCTAGAGGCCCGTGTACTTAGACGTAGGTGCACATTAAAGAATCCCAGGTGGTCGAAACTTGCGGAGCCGTCCACTACAGTGTCCCTCATAATCACATCGTGGTTTTGGGACGTAAAACCGCAACAATAATTGTTAATATTTTGTCCTGTAAATTTCCTCTGGATCCCTCCCCCCCCCCCGTAATATCGGTGGGCGCTGTGCCTAATATAATAAATAAAAATAAATAAATAAATAAGTGACGAAAAAAAAATAAAAGAGGATATTAGCATCGTTTTATTTCGGTGTTCTTGTCCCTATGTTCTTTTCATCTTTGTAATCGGTGTTCACCCTTTTATCACCCATCTGACCCTGTCGTCTTTCCAAAGCAACTGTGCCCTGCATTTCCTTCTAAAGGCTATGTCACCACTGGACTTAGACCTAGTGGAGCGATCACTAATCTTATTTTTCTTTCTTTTTCGTGCCCTTTTCGCAGGATGGTGCTATCGAGTTTGAAGAGTTCATCAGAGCGCTGTCGGTAACGTCAAGAGGGAATGTAGAAGAAAAGCTGGACTGTGAGTATTAAGCTAGAAAATGTCTTTTTTCATTTTTTAAGGCAAACTACGCATTAAAATAAAATAGCTAGCGTTTTTGCACTAACATGTGCCTAGTATTTAAGGAACTCATTCTCTGCAGCCAGTTTTCTTTATATCCTGCGCAGTAACAATCAGAGTGATTGAAAAAGAGTTTTGCGCAACCTTGCAGTAAAAATAGTGATTTTATGAACATTGTATCCTAAGGGTGTGAGGCATGGTGCAACGGAAACAGTTATATACCTGTAAAGTTGATTGAATGTTAATTTGTCTTCAAAAGAATCCCTATGTCATTTTCGGGAAGTAAAATCAAGTACCAATATATACTCTGCTCTTGGGAGCATCACTGTGAGTACCCAAAGTGACAGTGACTGAGAGACTGCAAAGCAGGAATCCTCACGACGCTGAGTTAACGACGCCTAGTGCTGCGTTCATCGCTTAAGTTCAAGTAAAGACGGCTTCTTGAAGAGTGGAAGATAAAGACAGTAATTAGGTTAGCACACACAGCTCCCTGCTTCAGATGATAAGAGACGAAAGCAGACCAAGAAACGATGGTTCAGGATATATTTGTCAACAAACGACAATGCTCCTGTTAAACAAAACAAGAACTTTCATCTTAAACATCACTTGTACATGTGGTCCACCTTATTCTGCTAAGTTTGAACAGCGCGACTGATCGCGGACAGAATAGAACACGCACACACACACACACACAGCGCTGTTTCTTTCAACCAGTGCTGGGCAGTATCGAAGATACATGTATCTTCGATACTATCTTAGATACTTTTTGGGTATCTTGTATCTGTATCGCGATACGTCTCGCAAAACAGGTATCTCTATCTGTATTTCCGATACATTGAAGAATGTATCGTGTATCTTAAGATACAAGATACTGTGATCGCACCACCACCGTGCGAAGCAATAAACGTTGGCTGAGCTCGAGCTTCTCAAGCTGATAATGATGCCACTAAGTTACCGGAATAAAACTAAAGGCAGTGACATATTTTATCTTTCCGCAAGAGTTTTCCATCGAGGATAGGCGATAAGCTCCGAGCGTCCCTATATATTGTTTGAGCAGAGCTAGGACGTGGCGCTCGCGTCGTCTCGACAGACAAGCGCGCGAACGTCTGCGCCCTGCCGAATTTTTGTTTAATCGTTTTTTAAGTTTTGTCAGTGCCATGACACTCGGCACTTAGCCACTCTCCTGTGTCGCGTACTGCAATGCGTTCGGCGTCTTTCGCGCACATGCTGGTGCCGCTATAAAGTCGTTATCGAAGTGTGTCTTGTGTGGTGCTTAATTACGAAGTCTGAAGAATGCAAGAATGGTGGGTTGCTTTGCCTCTCGTGGCTTTCACACTTCGGCGATTTGAAGGATCTCGTGAATGTAAGTTTGCATTACATGCAATGAGAGTGACATATGCAAATAAGATTCTAACAGCTATGACACCAACGGTACCGATGCTGAATTTAACGGAACAAACATTCACCTAACAGACGCGATCTTCGCGTACGTCTGTTTTTCTTTTATTCAAAGAGTTTTTAAAATCATAATTTCATTGTTAGCAGAAGTCATTTCTTAGCTGTCCTTCTTTTCCATCCCGTACATTACCTATGTCTCTATATTATTTTTTTTTCTGCCGGTCTGCTTACTGCAATATGTCTTTAACGTGCTGCCAATGTAAGCTCTCTGCTTTATTCCTAGTTTTAACTGTCTGCGTCATTTCTGCTTCTGTTCTTCAAATGGAATATAAGTTTATATACTTATATTCAACTTGAATTTACTGTTATGTAAAGGTGATGTTCAGAACAAATATGTAATAGTCCGGGCGCGCCTGGAGTATAGAGTAAAGATAATTCTGCTTACTGCTAAGTAAATTAGCAAATTTGAGTTTGCATTATAATAACGTAAATTATTAGGCGCCATATTAAATACGTTGGCAAAGATATTCGAGAAACACTGTTATACCATATGCTCCGTTTTGCTTATGAGCGTCCCAAACAGTCGTTTTACGCCATTTTCCATAGGCACTGAATTTATTTGTCGTAGCTATTAGTGGTTACCCGCCGCGGTTGTCCAGTGCTTATGGCGCTTGACTGCTGGCCCGAAGGTCGCGGTAGCCGGATATCGATGGAGGGAAAACGGTATAGAGGCTCGCGTGCTTATATGTAGGTTTTAGAACCCCAGGTGATCAAAATTTCCGGAGCCCTCTATACAGCGTCTTTCATAATCATATTGTGGTTTTTCGACGTAAAACGCAACAATTATTATTAGCTCTTGTGGGTGCCCCCTGTATCGTGTTTCTATACTTATTCGCTGTGTTTGATACGGAACCGCTTTTCTATGTTACTTAGATATATTTGTTTTTGTTGTTTAGGCTTCCCTGAATCCTTTTACTGTTGTTAGTCACCAGGTAATCGGATCTATAAGTGTCAATAACGTGAATAATGGCGGTGTCCTGCAGCGCTTTGCGCAACTGTACTATTCGTCTGAAACGTTTCTGGGCTGCACATGTTCTTGGTGACGTACACCTGTCCGGTGATCCGTTATTGCGAAAACCGTAATATTTTACCGGCAAGGTAGAACTCCAGAGCGGTATTTGCACCATCGTGCGGAGGCTTCTTAATGAAGTTCATATGGTTACTTGGCATCCCGCTTGCTGGTCAGCAAGCAGAGCAGCGACTAGCTCCTATCAGTTACAAAAGCTACAAGCAAGAACCGCTATCAGTGAAATGTATAAAGAGCTGTCATATTAAGCATTTAAAGCAGCGCCAATAAGTTGTTTCAGAATGAAACAGATATACCTTGAACAAGAAGGACAAAACTTATGAGATACTAACAGAGTTTCCATTCAAATGAAACACAATTGGTCGCAGTTAATAAATTTTCAAGCGAACATCTATGTGCATAGGCATTTAATGCTGCGCTATATAGATATATATTAACAAATCTGAGAATGTATCGAAGTATCTTAAGATACAATTGGAATGTATCGTATCGGATACAATCAGTGTTGCAGTATCTTGTATCTGTATCTCAAATACTTCTTGCCTGAGTATCTTGTATCGTATCGCGATACAATTTCAAAGTATCTTTGCCCAGCCCTGCTTTCAACTCGAAATGTTTATTTTCATACGCACGTGGCGCATATACGTATATACATACGCGAGCAGGTGAAAACAAAACAAGAAAGATACAAAACAAGGACCCAAACACGCATTTTTTTTTCCACAATCACAACCTTTTGCAACGAAGCTAGGATGACGGACCGAGAAATGTCATTTCCCTGTCGGACAGTGACAAAGATGGTATGCTGACACACTTATCATTCCTTTTTTTTTTCTGTTTCACAGGCTTCAATAATTTCCCTTGTCAATCTGTCTTTAGCCTTGTTGAGAATACTCGTTTTTTTCGAACATCGGAAAACAGCCGCACTTTTTTACAGTGAATAGCAAGGTGCCCGGAAATTACTTTTGCCAAAAAGGTTGCGGCACCACCGCAACCTTTTTGGCTCGAGTGGCGCTGTCATGCTCATTCGGGCTTGGCCAGTACTTTTTGTTCGGGCGTTCCGATATACCGCCGACAACAGTCTCAAAGGGCAGCCCGATACGCACAAACGCTTCGCCTGGCCCCACAAACTTTCTTCAATCTTATGCTCACATGACTTAGACAGAGAATTGTAGAAACACGATTGGATCACAGCACACTTGACTAGCTTTGAATGCGAAGGTAAAAATGGTGTGCGTGTGTGTTCTACTCTGTCCGCGTTCGCTCGCGCTGTTCAAACTTAGCATGATAAACCAACTAGCCGCCAACGCACTTTGGTCACCTTATCCAAAGAAAAACTGCCTACAGTGGCAGTATTAGAGATGAGAGTTTGTTTAGTTGGTACGAATGACTGACTTGAGACATATCTGATCAGCGCAAAAAAAGAATGAAGGGCAAGACAAAGGAAACAGACAGGGCGCAGTGCAGGCAGGACGTTGCGCTGCACTGCGCTGCACTGCGCTGCACTGCGCTGCACTGCACTGCACTGCGCAAGGCAGGACGTCCTTTGCCTTTGCCTTGTCTTTCGTTCTTTTTGACGCTATATAATTAGGTATGCCTACCGTGGTTGAAAGAAGTTGGAATTCACTTGACATTCACACAGTAGTTACCACGGTCAGCGCAGCTTGTAAATGCAAATTTGCAAGCCAATGAAAAAATACTTGAACGAGTCCGCTTCCTATTTGCAAAATAGCCAGAAGCGTGAGTTGACAGCGGCGTGTGGCAGCTAATGCACTGCCTCTGTGCTAAAAAAAAAATGATCGCCACAAGTGATTTCACAGATTCGCTAACTTTGACTTCATACTTAGCATATCTGGTGCTTGGTGAACTCCTAACAGTCTTCTAGCATTCTCAATTAGATATTTCGTAAATATAAACCCACTGTTCTTGCGTTTAGTTTCACTGGACTACTCGCACATAATTTACACCTCTGCATACATGTGCCCCTAAACTGTTGAGAGAGAGATAAATAGAAAGCGAAAGGTAGGCTGAGTAAAAAGGAGATAAATATCCAGTATGCTTTATCTGCCTCTTTTTCGTCTTCCAGCCTTCACGTTATATACAGTATAATACATATATGCACATGAAAATCGAACAGAAGGACACAGCCTAGGAAATGTCGAGACGCAGGTTGTACGAACAATAACAACAAAAGAAAATCTGCCAAAATACCGGAATCCCATAGAAAAGGAGAGTGATTTAGCAATGTAGTAGACATTTTCTTCGGTGTCATGCATGCATTTTGTTGGTGATTAGCATGGCTATTAGCGAGACGACGGTAGTTAATTGAAGGTACTCGTAAACTCCTTTCGGAGCGCCTTTTGAAAACCTGAATTTACATAAAAACCATACATTTTTTTTCTCGAAAATTCATCAGTTATGCTTAATTTATGCGAACCTTCGCGGTACTCGTGGCTTCTTAATATTGACTTAAAAACAAGCCTGCCACGAGCCGGTACTTTGTCTACACAAGTGCTGATGGGGAAAGGCTTCTATAGGTGGATTCGCATAGGCGCAGCTGGGTACCGCCGCCCTTCCTGCGTTTATAGCGCTGTATTTGTACAACAATACGTCCATGAACAGACACTCTGCATCTGGAAGATGTGAAGAGGCTTTAAGAAACGCACAGTTTCGAAAATTTCCTAACAGAAAGGTTGAGTTCTGGGCGAGTTTGAAGTATATGGGGAACAAAGAACAGAACAGGAGGGACAAAAAGGCGACTAAGTATGCGCGACACGAACTAAAAAGAGTGAATGAAAATTTGTTTTAGTTTTTACCTGTGTGTCCAGCGACTGTGTAGTGGCGCCTCTTATTTGTTAATGCTTGTCGGTGGGCTAGTTGGTTTGGTAGCATTGTAACGAAAAAAAACAGCGCTCGTGTGTGTGCCCCTTCCGTCCCTGTCTTCTTGCGCTGTTTTTTCGTTACAATGCCTCTTATTTGCCCTTTCGTGCGTCGGCTTCGTGTTGCGTTCCTTTAATCTTGTCGCTGCGCTCTCACGTGCCATGATTGAGCTAACCCCACTCTATAACCTCACTCTATTTATCAGGTGTCCGTACCGCATGGATTTAGACGTTTGAAATCGCAGCTCTTAGGCGCCCGTTTCGGCGTTGAGCGGCGTCGCCGTCGCCGTCGGTGGCGTAACCGATCGCCATGAAAAAGTAACCCATAGACATGAAAAAATAATGTGAGAAAAGAATACCCAGGATCGAATGGGATTTGCACCAAGGCCCTCTCCGTGGCAGTCGAGTATTCTACCAAAGAGCCACGCTGGTGCTTCAAACTCATTTGCAAAATGACCCTATACAGACGTCATGTCGGGCAAGGAATCGCGTTAATCTATGTAATATAGCGTGGCAGAAGAGTAAAATAACAACCAGTCATCACACATTGCTAATTGCGCAACGAGTGTATGGTTTAATGCTTCCCACCCACTACAAAGTGATGAGCCATAATGTTTCATCGTCATCAGCCACATGCAGCATCAACAAAGTGCACATAATACCTTACAGATGTGTAGCGAGTACCTCGCTTATCCGCAGAAAGACGAATAATGGCGTAGTGGGTGCTGTTCTACTTCACAAAAATTATGATTTATGGCGTAGTCAATACCTTGCGAAAAACCAAAACTTCAAACACAGTTGGCCTTGCCCCAACACGAAGCTGCGCTCAGTATTCCCATTATACAGTATCGTAATCGTTGGTGAATTCTTTGTTTTAAATGCTTGTTTGACTTCCTCGCAATATGCCAAATTGGAAGACAAAAACAAAAAAAAACGCGGACTCATTTTGGCGAAGCACGGATAGCTCGCTATAAGGAGCTATAAGGAGAGGCGACAAATACGTAGCGCTATAAACGATCATGCTAGACTCGCCGTGGTGTAACCCAAGAGGTATGGTGTCGCGCTTGTAACCTCGAGGGCGCGGGTTCGACTCTCCGCCTCGGCGACCGCATTATGGAGGGGACGAAATGCAAGAACAACTGTGTACTCAGATTTATGTGCACATTAAAGAACCGCGGCCATGTCGTCAATATTAATCCGGAGTCCCCCACTACGGCGCTATCGTGGTTTTCTCAAGTAAGACTCCAGAAGTTAATATAACTAATTAAATGAAACCTTTTTTGCTTGCCAACGACCATGCATTAGCACACAGGCGACAGTGTACGGTGAAAATAGCACTGAGTAGGTCATGCTTACATTCTACGTCAGCAAACGCGCATGTGTCTAACATATGTAGGACGTAGGAGTTCTTGCGCTTCTCTTAACCCGCGTCACTATCAACAAGATCCTTTTACTCTCTCACCCGCGTCTATAGAGCAAACGTACATAATATTTTAAAGGTAAACATATTCGACAGCAATCTATCTGGCTGGGTGAACGTAGCTTCAATGCAGCACGAAACGATGTCGCAGAATACAGCGAGAAGCTTGACCATCGCATCAACTTTGACGCCGCCAGGGACATCGTAACGGAAGGTAGCCGCACCAAAAGACAATTCTCGGAATCGTGGCATGTTCAAACGACACCTGGAAACATTAACCGGTCAACGGGGACACTGCCGAGCGTGTGTGTACACGGTCTCCGGAACCAATGGAGAAGACAATCCATTTACAAGAGCGGCGGGGAGAACGACGGTAGAGAGGGAGACAACCGCTAGAAAGAAAAAAAGAGCGCTAGCTTCGGAGCCGGCCGGACAGTCACCCCCTGAAGAAAAGACCGAACGGGTCTCGAGGGTCAGTTTTTTAAGATTAAAAACTGAAGAGAAAACGTGGCTGGGGAGTCCTTTTATTCTTATACATAATCTTGACCTTCTTTTTTCTATTGACGTCATGTAAGGAGATGTTGGCGCACAAATAAGGCGCCGGGTACTTCTTAGCTCTTAGATGTGTCTAACATAGAGCACATAGGGTCCAAATTTCTAAGCATAACAATTCCGCAGCACATACAATATACACTTAGCATTACAGTTAAGACATAACAGTCAAGACAACATATTCAACAAGCACATACATGTGTATACACGGTGATGTTAACAAAAAAAATAAAAGAAAAAAGTTGGAGAGAAACCGTTACACAGCATAAACAAGACACAAATAGTCAACAGTCACATAAATGTACACTGCGGCGTTAAAGCAAAACAAAGCTTAAATGCACTAGTAACCGCCAAGAATGCCACTTTCTTTAAGAAAAATTTTCAATGCTTTTAAAGCGCACTTCTGTAAACTTCTAGTTGGCCACGGGTCCATAAGTTTCCTTAAACTTAGTGGCCTGTGAACTAATGTCATTAACGATGATTTAAGTCGGCGTCTTGGTGTGTCGTGTTGTGTGCATTCTAGAAGAAGGTGATATTCGTCTTCATCTACGAATCCATAATCACATTCAGGAGTTTCAGCGTGGCCAATTCCGTGTAAAAAATGCTTGGTGTAATCAGTGCCTAGCCTTAATCGGTGAATAAGGGTTTCCACATTTCTCTCTATAGATAACGGAATTTCAACTTCAGTAAGTGAATCTATATGATATATGAATCAGAGCATTAAGAATTTTGGTCAGACCACGTATTTCTACACATACTGAAAGATTTCGCCCTTAAAATGCTGCACAATACATTTTTCGATATTGGAATAGAAACCGTATCATCTTGGCGATGTGCTTGTCGTACTGCTTCATCAGTTGCAGTGTTGCCAGGAATGTTGCAATGTCCCGGTATCCACTGAAACATTATTTCATGATGCTTTTGATTTGCCTTTATAAGCTCTTTAAGTGCCTCGTAGACCAGACCATCATTGATTGTTTTCGCTTTTGTGCTACAGAGTGCTGTTAGTGCAACATGTGAATCACTGCAAACTACCCATTTCAGTTATCAGCTGTTGGTGCGGCCAGCACAGCGGATGCGGGCTTTGTTACGTCAAAGCTGATGGCGAGCGGAGGCTGGCGGCAAGAATGTGATAAAGCAGGCAAGGCGCTATCGGGGTCGTTCGTTCACCAGGCCGGCAGCCAGGGGCCAAAGATGGCTACCCTTACTCAAGCGATAAAAGTTTTAGTTTATACAGACAGAGTTGCAGTCATCAAGCACCTGCAGTCATCACCTGCAGTCATCAAGTTTTGATGCAGGCGCATATCTGTCATGGTTCAAAATATCGCGCCGTTTTCGTGGCATACCTTTTAGACGATGTCAACAAAGTTTAGTAGAACTCGCATGCCGCTCTAGCGCCTCTTGGCCAGCGGAAAAGGAAGTGGACTGTATCATACGTACGCACGAATCGGGTCCGTACAGCAACGGACCTACACCAATAGGTTTCCAGACGTGCATTAAGGAAAACCCTGAAGTTTATCATTGTAGCGCGTTAAATGTTGTCCCGTTACACCATTTTTTTTTCATCTCGTCGCAGGGGCATTCAGACTGTATGACGTGGACAGCGATGGTTTCATCACCCGCGATGAGATGTACAACATCGTCGACGCCATTTACCAGATGCTGGTGAGGAGAATAACAATGCATGGGACCTTGTTTGAACATACTTGTACATTGTTTTTTTCATATAAGTGGGCGTATATGCAAGTGTGTATGTACGTGGGTGCTATGCACGCGCATTTATTTCTCATTACTGATTTATTCTACGTTAAAAGTAGTAGATGATGTCGCTTGTACGTGCCCATACCTCTTTACAACCTTGAAGCAAAAAATAACTTGAAAAAAAAAAAGATTGCTAGCAGAGTACGATTTTTTTTTTACTTTCAACTTTCATAATTTTTCAAGGAAATAATGAAAAGATAGGTTCTAGCCATGGTTGCATCTCTCAGTCGTAACCGACAAGAATGTCAATGTAGGCAACATCTTGCGGCGCTCTCATAACCCATAGCGCGCTTCAATCGCCCTTAATCTGCAATGCACTTTGAAAAGTAATACTATCGCTGGAAAAGTACTTTCTAGTACTTTTGCGACTAGTCACATAATGTTCAGCGCTGACAATATCAGCGCTGCTGTTCGCGTCCAAATCTCCAGTATATCAGATATACGTCTGCGCTAGTACACCACCGCCGTGCTAAACATCTTTGCTGGCACGTGCAGTTGACGTACGCAACTTGTGTCGGCGAGAGATTAGCAATAGGCGGGAGGAGCTTGACCTTCTTTTTCTTCTTTTTTTTTGCCCCCTCTTTCCCCAACCCGCTCTCAACACTCAATAGGGAAACCAAGCGAAGGACAACGCTGAAGAGTCTCCCCGGGAGAGGGTGGACAAGATATTCGAACAATTGGACAAGGTATGCTGCGCCAGAATTGCTAACCTGCCGTTATCGGCCCACTTGTGTAGTGGATGGCGTATTTTAACAATAACTACGTGGTTTACAGTTGTTCACTCAACAAAACCAACATGAAACACGAAAAGTTGCGCTGAAGCACCGGTATAGTCGGACAACTCTGTCTTAGGCGCCTCAAGGGCGTTATCGCGAGTCCGAGAAAAGCGTGCCGAGCGAGCTTGAAGAGCTGGTGGCTGCCTTTGGTCACGGTACAGGCTGTCCCACTGTGGCAACCTCTATGGCAGAGAGTTATTTATGTACAATAGCCGGGTATTTTCGGGCGCTCTGTTTACTCGCCTCGACGTTGATCACCGCTACGATTTCCGTCCGTCAGTCATAAAGAATTCGCCGCAGAGGCACACCATTCGAATGAACTCTTTAGAACATCATTCGAAATACTCTGTCCTAGAATTTTTACGCTGATCCGGCAATGTCACATACAAGCGTATCATAAGCAACAGTCAGCATATCCTGCTCATTCCTACGCTCTGCACCCGAGGATAAATATTTTTTTGGCGAGGCTTAGGAATAAATATTTAGTGCCAACGTATCAATAAACTCAAACTAGAAAATTCGTTAAGCGAAGTAAAATGCTTAATGTCTATTCAGATTCATATCTTAAATATTTATCCGCTCCTGCGAGTTATTAATGCATCTAAACAACACGTCATAATATGCAAAGTGCCTGAGCAGATAAATCGAGGACAATATGCTCGATAACTGCGACAGTTATGTCAGGTACTGCACGTGCCTCCAGGCCCTTGCATTTAAGGACTTTGGAGAGGCAGCAGTACTGTTTGCAAATCAGCAGTACTCAATTTTTACATCCGTGTAATGCTATCATCACATTGTACAGCCGTCATTTTTATGAAAGGGAACACGCGAACGCGTGGCAGATAGCCTCGCGCCGCCTATGTGGCGCGGTGCAATGGCAAAATACGAAAATAAAAGGAGAGAGGGGTGACGTTCCCGACTACTGCCTACACTCCCGTCACGAACGTGTCTTTACGCTTTCTTCTTGATATCTATGTTCTGTTGGGGCATTTCAGCGAACAATGATTGCTTTCGATAAGGACTGTTGCTATCGCAGCTTCGGAAACATTCGCGAGAAACGAAAAGCAAAACAAATGTTGGCACAGATCAGACCAGCGTAACAAAATAAAGCGATAAAAAAAGAAGGAAAACAGCAAGAAGGGGTGCAGGCAATACACGGAACGGCACCGCTCTGTCCTTTCAGTTTTCACGTTTCGCCACAACGCCGCGCCGCATGTACGGTACGAGGCTATTCGCCACGCGCTCGCGTGTTCCCTTTCATAAAAATGACGGCTGTACGTCTATGTTTTGCGCCCGTATGGCTCTTCACTGCAGTCGTCATGCATTTGTTGCATTTGCCTATGTGTTGAGCTCTTTACATCTAATTAATTTCGAAATTCTCACGTCTTACGTATGCCACTCGAAAATTATGTGTCCGTCAATAATTCGGCTTCACTTGCACGGCACTCTTTGGCTATATTTAACTTCATCGCCACACCTGCCCCCATCCCCCAGGAAAATATATGAGAAAGCAAGCTAAAAAAAAAACGCTACAAACGGCGTATCATCATCCTTATATCGTTCCGCCAGAAACAAATTTGAACCGAGAAATGCTGCACATCGGCACCGTCAGCGTCTGATAAAGTGGTTGTGTCGCTAGATGGCGAGCGCTTATCTTTTAATGGCTTTAATAAATTATTGTTTATTTCTCGGTGCATTCAACTCACTTCACTCGTATAACTTATTGGACATTCCCTGAATATATGCATGCCACGTCTGGATTTTTTTTTGTGAAAGTCTTCTTAGATCAATGGCCCCATTTTCTGAGTCATCACAGCAATTAATTTCGAGAGGTGATAGCGGAACAAATGTGCTTTGACCCTCTCAACTCATACTACTGGCGCCACCGCGCACTAGGAATCATACTTTATACGTGTCAAACTTGGCTTCTTTCCGCAAGGAAGTTTATGTTGTACAGGCGGTACACCCCGACGGAAAGAAGGAGAAAGAAAGAGGGAGATAGACTTGAGAGATCTTAACGCGAATAGTGACTGGTCGACTGTTCATGCTGAAAGTCGCGCTAGATGGTTTTGACTTGAATACTGTGCGCTGGACAAGAAGACCGGAGACGAGAAATGCAAAGAAAGAATGAGCAGGAAATATGCGATAAACGCGTGAACACAGAGATTCAGTGGGGCGGGATACCCGCCACGGTGGTCTAGTGGTTATGGTACTCGACTGCTGACCCGAAGGTCGCGGAATCGAATCCCAGCCGCGGCGGCCGCATTTTCGGCGCAGGCGAAAATGCTTGAGGCCCGTGTACTTAGATTTGGGGGCACGTTAAAGAACCCCAGGTGGTCGAAATTTGAAACCATCTCTGTCCATCGCTGTCCCACTCGAAGACTACTTGAATACATGTTCCGCCCCCACAGAGGGAGGTTTGTTTAACAAATACACGCAAGTGTTAGAAACACGCGCTAAATGCCTATAACTTGCGTCGGTATATCTTATACAAACGCTAGACGCACTTTTATGCGAGCTGTAAATAACACTATGTGCCATAAGTCGACTGTACAACACGAAAGATAGTTCACTAAAGCGTCACACTATAGTTTACTTTTCAGTAAGTTTTTTTATTCCTCGAAAGACGAAAAAACAGATAGACGACAGGACGATGCGCGTTGTCCTGTCGTCCATCTGTGTCTCCGTCTTTGGTGCGCTGAACTTTTTGTTGTTTACTGAGATGCAAGTCAACCAACTAGCCCAGTCAACTATTTTACTGCAACTCTAGTTTATCCGTGCGCAAATAAGGCATCGATACCATTAGCTTCGAGCTCGTCAACTAGGTAACCAAAAAGGATTTGGTAAATTCTGCGTAAAGCCGTAAACTCCGCACGCCGCCGTTGCCGGCGTGCTTCTGTCTGGCACCCAATTACGTTCGCTCATGTCTGTGACACCAAGCAACTTTGTGTGTTGAAAATAGTTTTTATTTTTGTCATACTGATGTACGCTTGTGTCACCATTTTTAGGTAAAAAATTTGACCGTCCCGGCAAGTTTTGTCTGAGGTCCTCACACAAGTACTCGGTCAAACATAGTATTTTAGACAAAAATCGGCGAACTATTAGTTTCCAGTATGTCCGGTATCTGCGACTGCAGAGAGAAAATACGCTTCGAACTGAACCCAACTGGCACGGCTCTCCCACAGAGGTGATGAGCCGGCGCACTGTGGTTCTGTGGGGGCAGCTTATATTTTTTCTTAGGTTGTCACCGACTACGGACGTTTGTCACGGCGTGGCATAACCAGGAGTTACCGGCAAAGCGCCTTGCATCCAGTATAACAAGATCATTTGGCAGAAAAACATGGTCATTTTCCACGCTCGTAGATGTCAGGCTTGCGATAGACTGAATGATTGACGATCAGGAAAAGCATAGCTATTGGCATCGCGAGAAACTCGGCAACTCAGAAGTGGATAGAGGCGGCTTCAGTGCTATCACTCGTTTGATTATTGGAGTGCACGTACTTTATAAACAACCGGGTGTCTTGTTTTTTGTATTGAAGTAAGACAAGGAAAAAAAATGCAACAGTTATACCGAGTGTAAGATAGATTAACAAATGGTATTACTCAACGCCAGACATACGAAGCCTTTTTTTTTTTTCCGAAGACGTACGGCGTATTCGGGTGATCGTTTGAGAGCGTGCTGGTCATGCTATACAAACGTGGCGAAAAGCAGTCTTAAAGGCCTTTTTACGAGGATAATCGAGCATGGAAGCGACAATCTTGCATGCTTTTAATCACGGTAGTTTCCTTATTCTGGCAGTAACGCTTAGTTGTTTTTTTATATTAACTTTGCAGCACTGCCAGAGCACTCTCAAGCGACCACGTGAGTGTGGCTTGAAGTTGTAGTGAGGAGCGTTCATTTGTACTCCATTTGCGAGCACTTTCTTTTGATTAGATTTTCTTCCCTACACAAGCATTCAATTGATCTCGCATTAGGCGAGGCATGGCATAGAAAACGCAGGCTTTTTATGATTATGTCTAATTTCTGTAATCATTTATTTTGGTATTGTCACATGCATACGCAGTTATACGAGACGCGAGATTTTTTTTTCTGTTCCTTGTGTCGGTTTGTTTTTCCTGTTTTTCGTGAATAAAATATGCGCAGATTTCAATTCTGCTTCATGGCTATACGCCCCTTTCTGTGTATTCACGGCAAATTTTCGGAATACCTTCAGTGTCGACTTGTGATACCTGATCCCACTGCATTTCTCAGGAAATAGGGAGATCACAACAAGGATGCGCCAGACCCGACACCTCCTTACCATTTGCTCGCTACATTTGATCGCACTTTTTACGTCATAGTTTCCCTAAAATGTGCCATAAATCGTTCACGCGTGATAACGAGACGCGATGTCCATTTTCTACTACTGGTGACGAAATGTAGTTTCGACTGGCCCTCTATATTTAAAAGCAGGCGGCTTCTAAGCCGCTCTCTGGTCGGGCTGTACGCAGGGTGTCTCCCAGGCGAACGCGCCATCATGAGCTTCAAAATAATATGAGAACCGAGGCGTGCGCAACTTGCGTGATTCACATTACTACAGCGCCGTCGTGCTAAATTTAGACATTTCATAAAAGGCTCGCGCTCAATGCACGGTCACGGGCAACGTGGTTACATCGTTTTAGCTTTGCGTTATAGGTTACAATTATACGTATTCCTTGCTTATGAGCGACATCGCAATAGGCATACCACAGGGTCAACGCTTTTGCATACCGTCACCACGGACTGGGATAGAGCGCATACGTAGAAGTGAATTTTATTTGGGGCACTATTACAGCTTTAAAGCGCACGACATGACGAGCACGTCACAAACTCTAAACGTTGGGGTGCCCACCTGTTCAGGGAGAGATAAAAATCTTTATATCAAAACATCTAGTCTATCCAGTCTTCGTTTTGGAAAATAAAACGCAATGACAAAGAATAAGAAGTGAAGCGGTTCCTCAAGGTTACTTCGATCAATGGCTTGTGGCGCCGCCGCGCACCGTGCCGTTATATATAGAGGTCTTCGACATACCCGTTTCCAATGGCCCGCTCATGCATAAACAGACTCCATTTCCGTCTCACTCTCGCGGAATGAATATTCCATACGCTTCCAACGTCTCGGTATTTCTCGAAGGACTGTACGCGGAAAAACCGCAGGGGCCGCAGCTTTCGTGCTCTCTGTTTGTGCGCAACGGGGAAGCTGTTAGGCAACGCTGCTTAAAGAGCTACGCTCGTCTCTCAGGAAACGGTCACATCAAAGGATGAGCACCAAGAGATGACACAGTCCAGTAAAACACCGCGTGCGAATACGCCCTTCTCTATAAACAGCCACACATTTCGCATGATAGGAGCTAAACATGTGCCACAACGTTAAACGTAGCAGGTCGTGTATCATATCGCTACCAAGGCAGGTCGACAGGGCAACCACGCATAGGATACTTCCGCTCTGCAAACCCGCGCCACATTCAGTGAGCGTTCTTTATCCATCTTTAACGAGTCCCTCGCAACTTGGATACGGCGTGGCGCGTACTTGAAGACAACCTACATGGCGCATACGCTAGGATATTGAGCAGAGCTTCGGCTCATACGTCGTTTTCTGTCTACAAGGTGTATGTGGCTCTATGAGAGATCTGCATTGATACCGCTTCGAGAGACCGGCTCATACGCCACAGGCACTATATTCGCAGGGGAGGGGTACACTCTTAAACAAAAAAAAAGGTAGTGGCAAAAATTTGACGTAGCAAGAGCTCGTCACAACATTTACTGCCTATGTAGTAACTGAAGGTAGTAACTGCCAAGCTAGTAACTTTACTACCGCGACCCTTACGACTTGCAGTTACTACCTACAGGGAAGCAGTAATACAAAGTTAGCAACTTTACTAACCTGACAAGCTCAAATAAAAAGTGAGACCATATGGTATTGTCTCTTCATGTGATTATCCTGGTAAATACACACCACAATGACATCCTCAGGTAATAATGTATACGAACACACACATATCGACACGCACAGAATATGAAGGCATCTACGTGACACACACCCTAACAGCAACCCAACGCATATAATATATAGCCCTACATTTGGTTAGCACACGTTCTACAGCTAAGCTAACCATGAACTCAGAATTACATTTGATGTTTTGGACCTGGATTTTTCACCTCGCAATTCGCATATACGTGTGCGTAGCATAAAACTGTTATTCCTACATATTTAAGAAAATTACAGTTTGACTGTATTTTTATACACCGTCACAATTACAGCATAAAATACTGCAGCCGATAGAGGTAGTAAAGTTTACTAACTCGTCACGTACGCAAAAGGTAACCTCTACTAACCCCGACACGTTAAGTAGTAACGACAATATATACTACCTCTAAAGGAGAAAGAATTAGCTAAATGTAGTAAACGTGTCGAGGGGGTAGTAGATGCTAGAGCTGTGCACGGGCCGTATTTCCGAGCCCGAGCCCGGCCCGGGCCCGCTGACTTTGTCGAAGGCCCGCCCGAGCCCGACGGCAAAGGGCTGCGAGCCCACCCGGCCCGGCCCGACGTACGAAAACACAATCCCGGGCCCGGCCCGGCCCGGCTTTTTCAAGGTTCGCTGCGAAAACAAAACATCGTTTTCCGGTAATTTGGCATTTTATTGAGCATATCAAATGTGATTACACAGATTACAAATTGCCGTGCAAAAACAGCAAGCAGTCCAACGATTTAGGCTTCAACGAAGTGCGGCGCTTTTGCCCATGCAAGTGTCAGCTTGCACGAAGGCGATCTACGTCGGATCGCTCGTCACTGTCGCGTGCATTTTCACTCATATAGGATTTGGCCTTAAATCTAACGCGAACAGTCACGTGGCGCCGTCACTAGGTCAGGTTATGTTACTTCTCTGTTTGTCGGAGTGCAACAGAGGCAGTGCTTTATCTGCTCCCCTTTTGTTTAAAGTAGCGAATGGAAAGGAAAAGCGGTAAAGGGCGGTCGCGGAAAAGGCGCTGTATGCGTGCTGGAAAACAATTCCTGCTCATTCTCTATGTTTCGGGCTTGAGTCGGGCTTTGCGCCGGGCCCGAGCCCGACCCGATAAAACTCCAAGTAGCCCGAGCGCGGCCCGGGCCCGAGTTGAAAATACGTCGGCCCGCCCGAGCCCGGCCCGCGGGCCGGGTCGGGCTCGGGCTTTCGGGCTACCCGGAGCCCGTGCACACCTCTAGTAGATGCTGCAGTTACTACCTTTCCACTACCCTTTTTTATGAGTATACCACAAGACAATCCTTATTCACTGCTGAATAAACGCCGCGTTTCCACGTGATTACCGGAAGCGGAGAAAATATCTGCACAGTAGTCGTGATATTCCCGAGAGAAAGTGGGTATCCGGGTATGCGAACCAAACAACGCAGCTTATAACATCGCGCCAGTGGAAGCGTGGTTCAACACACACCCGTGCACGTGACTTGAGCTCTAGTGCGCCCTATTCGGTTCAACAACACTTGAGCTCTAGTGCGCCCTATTCGGTTCAACAACACTTGAGCTCTAGTGCGCCCTATTCGGTTCCTGCGCGAGTCTTGCACAAGAGAGATTCGTGCAAATGTACTTTGCACTCGCGAAAAGTTGCTAATTCATATACTGAACACCCGCCTTACACTGTCTGCTTTGGCGTTCGCAGAACCACGACAACCAGCTGACCCTGGACGAGTTCAAGGAAGGCTCGAAGCAGGACCCCAAGATCGTGCAGGCCCTGTCTCTGTATTCTGCTTGAACGGCCGCTTCCTTATCTCGCTCGCTCTCCCCTTGGACCTCCGCACGAAGAAGGCGACGACGACGACAGTAGCAACGGCAGTAGCAATACTACTCCTCAATCGCCCTCGGAGAGCCGCTTGCACCCTGCTCTTTCTCCACCCCTACGCTCTTTCTCTTCATACCCTCCTTATAGTATTGCTTTCCATTTGACCTCGTCTTTCCTATGCGTTGGGCCAGGGGACGGGTTTCCACTTGCGAACGGTAAACGACGGGCGACGGAGTGTAGACAGCTGCACCCCAACGGCGCAGCACTGACGGCGCTGCGCGACGCCGCTGAAATGTGAATTCCATGCCGAACCACTGCCCGCCCTGCGTTGAACGGGCACCGCGCAGTCGATGCGGACGGGTGGCTGGTGAGCGTCTGTCTCGTATCTTCGTTCAATGAAACAGGCACGCCGTGATCTCTACTAAACGACAGCACCACCCCCGTTCGTGTATGCTATCTACCAAGTAATCACTCCTCAATTTTTTACTCACATCCAAGTGAGTAGGTTGAGATCCATCACTGCTGTCTTCGAGAGTCGAAATCACACCCACACTCCCGATTACCTCTGCTTCTTCTTTCTTTCCTTTTCTTTCTTTTTTTTTAAGTAGTGGTACCCTCAAGCGTTGCACGAATGTGTATAAGAGTTATGCGATGCCTGTTATATCGCGCTTCCTTTTTTATTTTTGACATCCATTTAAAAAAAGCATTTTTCTTTTATTAATTTCGTATCAATCAACCGCTTAATTATATGCCTCATAAAGTTGAAATCAATGAAGAAGGCGAGCAACACTAAACGAAAAAGCAATGAAAATAGAAAATGATAATTCAATGAAAACGAAGTTAAGAGATCAAGAGAGAGAGGGATAGAGTGATATAAGGAGATAAAAAGAGATAAGCGATAGAAAATGAGAGAAAGGTAAAGAAAGAAACGAAATAACGAGTCATGGAAACCGAGAAAGAGGTACACAGCAAAGAGAGATAAAGAAAGATTAGGAAAGTAGCAACGAGAGAAAGGTAAAGAATGAGTCAAACTACTAACAGTGCAACGAAGGAAGCGAGAGATCAGCGATATAAAGAGAGATAAGGGAAGCAATAAAGAGAGAACGATTAATACAAATGCAGACATAGAGAGCGAAGAGCGAGAACGAGGGTAACGGAGCTAAACAGATGTTATAGAAAACAGAAAGTGAGCGAGAAAAATTCAGTACGGAATGGTGAACAATCGATGTTTCCCAGACCAGTGGAGAAGCAGGACAAGAAAAAGACACGCAGTGTTGCTTGAGCGCTGCGTCTTCTTTTTCTGTCGTCCTCGTATGATTCGCTGGGAAACGTCAATTATGGGGCGGGAACTATGACCAAACGCTCTACCTTGGAAATAATGAAAAGGGTAGAAGAGGAGAGAATGATGACACGCAAGATAGAAAAGTAGAACTGGTAAAACGATACGGACAGAAGCAGAACGATAAAGGAAAAGGATGACGTTAAAAGTGCATGCAGTACGAGAAAATGGAAGAAAGAACTATATAATGGAGGGACAATAGTAAAACTAGAGAAAAGGATAGTCATAACTGGATAACGAAGGTAAGAAATCAGATAGAGCACAAAAGATAGGATGCGAGGAAAGAAATATAAAAGAAAAGCAGTGAAAGGGACAGAGAAAGTAGGAGTGAAAGAGAGAGAAAATACGAGATAGGGAGATAAAGCGAGAAACAGGAAACTAAGAAGAAAGGAGAGAGAACGTGATACAGAAAAAAAAGAAATGAATGAGTGAGAAAGGGGGTGATAGGGGAAGTGATAAAGGATGAGAAATCGAGAAAAATCAAGGAATCGGAGAGCGAGTGGGTGTATGTGTGTGTGTGTGATAGAGAAGAACGAATAATCGAGAATATTAAAGAAAAGAAACAGAGTGAACAAGCAATAAAGAGAAATAAGTTTCCGAGAAAGTGAACGGCAGGACAGAGAGAGACTGTGTGAAAGAGAAAATAATGAAAAACTGAAAAAAAGATAAGGAATAATAGAGATAGAGAGTACGTGTGATCGAGAAAAAGGAAGGAAATAACGATTGGCACAGAAAAAAAAAAAGAGAAAAGAGGCAGGAGAAGAGAGTAATACAAAACGATAGCTAAAACGAAATAATGGATAATCGAGAAATATTAGCAAGAGAGAAGGCGGGAGGTAGAGAGCGTTAGAGAAAATGAAGAAAATTAGTAATAGAGTAAAATTAGTAAAAGAGATAAGGAGAGGGGGTGAGCGATATGGAAGGATTAATGATAATCGTTAGAGACGAAAAGAGAAATGAGAAAGAATAAATACCCCGGAAAGATAAGGAAAACAAAAGGAAGCAGATTGAGTTATAAAGAAAGAAAATGAGATAAAAGAGAAAATATGAGGGTGAAAGCACAGAGAAAGAGATGCAGAGAGAAATGTATGTTTATCGGGAGGAATTGAATGAAAGGAAAGGCGAGCAAAGGAACGACCGCGGTGCAGAGTGTGTGGAGAAAAAGCGATAAACATATTGAGATACAGGAGGAGGGATAAGTTAAGAAGGAAGAAAGGAAGTGGACACGACAATAAGAACAGTGAGACAGAATGATGAGTGAGAAAGAGACAGTCATTTAAAGATGGAGACATCACACGAAATAACGAGATGAGGCTGGAGAACGAGGAGTAAACAAAGACGAACGGTCACGTGCGTGCAACAAAACATGAAGAAAGAAAACTCATTATATCTGCTGAGATTACCGGCTTCGGCGCTCAAAACCGCGCGGCAATTAACGTAACGACTTTCATTGGAGACGTGACGGCACAGAAGCGCATTGTTTCCTCGCGCTCAGCTGCTTATGCAGCCTTATTACTGTCTATCAGCCTTTTTAACGGCACAGCCTCGACTGTTTTCCCCATTGTGACAACAGAAATTTTGAATTCTTTGTTCTTGGCCCTTTCAAAGTCAGGACTGTCCAATTACCGGACACCGCCGTTACCTTGCTGCCGTTCGATGTCACTCGTTTTGTTGGTGCTCAACACGAAAGCTCAGTTCTGCGAGCAGGTGAACAGATGCGCCGTGCGTGTACATCCTGTTATCTAACAAAAGCGGTCCACAGGAGGAACAATTGTAAAGCACCACTTTTACTGTTCATGCAGTATCAGTGGCCTAACTGCTAAGCATACAACTGCCCGCACTCGAATATAAATTTATATTTATATTTCTCCTTGAAGACCTCCTATGAGGCGCTGAAAAAAAAAAGTTGTTTAGAATACTTACTCTATCGCTAAATCCGGCAGTTTGCAAACCTAAACGTGCTGTTTTGTTCACTATTGATGAACGGTGTAATTAAACTCATCAGTCATTCTTTTCTTTCGGGAGAAGCAAAACAAGAAAGCGCGATAGCTATCGTTAAATCAAAGAGCAAGTAGGACCATGCAGAAATCGCAGAGTTTGAAACCGTAATTAAACCATAAATGACCTTATCGCTGCTCTTCGGAATCGTGTGACAGCCATTTGGCACAAAAAAAAAAAGAACGCTCACGTCGAGAAACGCAGTAAATCGACGTGAAAGGAGGCGGACGTTCGCGTCGCCGTCAGTGCTGTCTCGGACCTCGCTGCCAGCACGAGAGACAATCGTTAGTGCTACCGCTCTCTCTAGTCGCGCTACGCGTGCTTACACGTAGAGCCCCCGTACTACATGCGCGTGCGTAGTTTGCTACGCTTGTAGCCATGTACGTAGACGACGACCTGCGGCCCGCTTTCTTTAGCGGAGAACCGCATGGGCGCTGCGTGTCGTGTAGCGCGCTCAATTTCGCTGCGTCCTGCGGCCGCTCGGCTGGCCGGCAGCGCCTCCGTAGTGCGCGCTTATGAACGGCAGCCCCGTCGGGCGTCACTAGATCTGCCTGTAGAGCAGCAGCAGAAGCAGCATAACTACACTAGATCCCCTGTCGACACACACCGTAGGGCGCCAGCTTGCCCGCGCGCTTGGTGTGCGTAGCGCATGACACCGAGACACGAAAGAGAGACGGGCCGCAGACTCCTCGCTTTCTCTCCGAAAAGACTGCGCAGCCGCGTGCACAAGGAGCTGGAATAGGAAAAAAAAAAGACATATGTGCGAGCAGAACGAGGGAAGGGGACGACCAGGCTTCCTGCTCTGAAGTTTCGAATGGAAGGTTTGACGAAGACAAACCCCGCTGGCACTCGCACCGGCCTGGCTCGTCATCATTAGTTTTTGCCACTTCGTCTTCTACACAGGAACAAGAGGACGCATGCGCGTCCAAATATAGAGCCCTCTATAATTTATTTCGCGGGAGATCTTTGCGTGCGCATTTCCACCCTTTCAGTCATCATCCAAGCTTCTCACTTTCAATGTGTCCTGCATGCAAGTTCCTGCCACATATTCTCCTCTATGCCTCTCCCTAGGAGTCTATTTTATTATCCTTTCTTTTTTTTTTCTGGGTGGTAGAAAATTTAGCTAAAGTTTAGTAGCGGCTTCTTGTCTGCATAAGCAATGCCGCTTCAAATCTTTTTTTCTTGTTTTATATTAAATCAGCTTCAGGCGGTGCAAGCATAGCTCCGACAGTCACTTGACTCAAATGGCTGACGTCCCTGTATCCGTTTTGCGACCTGCTTATCTCTCTCTCAATCACAAGTCTATCAGTGAGGTCATGCGCCTTCACTCGCTGGAAAGTGACACTCCTCTTTTGGAATTTGGGAAAATATCCGATAAAAAAAGGGGGAAGAAATCAAAGAAGTGAATTCATTGCGATCGGCATCTATTCAATTTTTTTCCCGATAAAAAACATAGAAATTTTGATCGGTCGAGTTTCTGTACAGTCGCCATTCAATATGCATAGATGATATAGTATGCGACGGAAATATAAATACACAACAAAAAAGTCTAGCTTTCTGGAGAAAAAGTGAACGTTAAAGAACTCACAAGATTTCAATATTCGGCGTTCAGTGCTTAGCAGCACGATTGAAGCACTAGATTCAACGCAACAAATAAGGACAAAATAAACGTTCGGCGGCAATATTCTCCTAGCCAGCAGTCGATAAGTTTACGCGCTAGAAGACCGTTCAAAATTCACAAAATGACAGCTGACCAGCATGCATCGCACGCCAGTGCACTTTCGATCATCGTTCTCGCCGAATGACGTCCGCGGCTTTCTTGGTTATGGCGGGTTTAAGTGTGCTAGCTGTAATGAGCGAAAACAAGCAGAGATGCGAGGAGTGCGCCTGCGGCCCATTGATAAAGGCAGACATTTTCCACGCGCGTACCGCACTCTGGGGACCCGTCGCAGAACCAAAATATCTCAAAGAATGCGAGCGGCGACCAAATCGAAAATAATGCGACAGAAATATAATTTAAGTAAGAAACGGGACGAAAAGAAGAGACTTTCCGCCGGTTTCTCCGCGCGAATAAAATCCAGGAAACTGCCAGCTGAGCTCGCAACATATTGCTACCTCCCCCAAAGCAGTCGGCGCAACATGATTCGGTGCATGAAACGTCTTGTTCACCCAGTAACTTTACCTCGTCTTCTGTAGAGTTGCCTTATAAATGGCGCAAGGATGTGCTTTTTTTTTCCTTTTGTATTAATCTTCCCTTTTTTATCCCTAAGGGCCACTTCCCCGCTTAGAAAGTTCATTATTGTGTGCTTATTGTAATTTTTTTCTTCCAAACAATGGCGAAGCAAACGTGCTTTATTTTATTTTTATTTATTTATTTATTTATTTATTTATTTATTTACCTTTGTGGCGTACGTCCTAGCCTTCTCATTAAAATTTAATTTCGTACATCACCTTTCTCGCATGGCATCAAACGCGAGTTATTGGGCGTCGTCTCCTCAATAACGAAAAAAAGAAAAACGTCGAAGCAAGGGAAGTAACGGGTGTTTCAAATCATTTTTCACACCCCTTAAAGGGGGTCGTAGATGTTTGGAAACGACGGACGATGATGTTTGTGAACTAAGGAAAAAGAAAGTCGGTTTCGTCATGCCCTGCAACAAGCGTGAGAAGAGAGACTATAGCCGACGAGTCTGCGGCCCTCGCAGCAGCGGCAACAACAACAACAACAAATGGAGAGGTTAAAACCGTGACACAGCTCCTCCCGTCCTCTTGCGATCCAAAGCAGCTGAAAGAGCATAGCCCTCCCTTTAGAAAAGCGCTACGTGCCTAGCGCTTCCAGGCCGACCGACGCCACCCACTTACAGTTTTCCCCTGCTGTTCACTCACTGCACGCGCTTGCACCTTTTAGGCCAAGATACTCACAGGTGTTGCGGTCACAGAAATGGACGCCAGTGAACTGCTGACACAGATATTACGAACGAGAACACGACTTCCCTCCCGGAGGCGGGAATAGAATTGTACCTTTTTGAGAGAGTGTGCGACTTGTTTGTTTCATTATTACTTCTTACATTTGCATGCCGAGTGAGTTGTCAAGAGCAACTGTATGTTGACATCGTTTATAGGTGTAGATGTCTATACCTTTAAAGTTAAGCAGCGTAACATTTTAGGAGAAGAAAAGCTTTTTCTTTTTTTTGGGGGGGGGGGGCTGCAAGCTTAAACTGTTGAAAATTTTGCTCTATTGTGCACTAACGCGGTACGACTGCTTCAGTTTTCATTGTATACACGGCACGTTTCTTTAAAAAAAATGTTGGCTATGTGAAATTCCACGTGCAGTCACGGAACACTGAGCACATCATGAAGCCATATGCTATTTATTTGTAGCTGCAACGTTCAAGCTTGATGGCACCTTTTTGTACTGGGGCGCTTCAAATCCACTGAAGTAACGACGCAGCTCGTACTTAAAAAAAAAAAACCCTTCAGCCAGGTCTTTTAAAACGCGGCAGAATCACATGCTTACCAAAAGTTAATCACTTTTGCAACTGCCAGTATATAAAATATATTGTGTTTTGAAGTGGTGAAACATTAGAAACACTGAAGAACGGAACGTTGGCTGTGCGCTTCGAGTGTTATGTAGGAGCCCCCCGTTTTATCGTGCCTACATCCCTGATCTAAGTACCTTGACGCTCATTTGTAAATATTTAAATGCGATTGATATCGCTGAACCCCTTACGGCTCTAATATTATCCATTAAACAGAGGTGGCAGAAGAAAAAAAAAGTGATGCGGAAAAACAACACGAAAACTAAGTGGAGCATTATTGCGACCACATTGTACAAACTTAAAAAAAAAAGTGGACGATCGCATATACTGATTGAAGTTTAGGCGCCCGTTTTTTTGAAATATATATTTTGAGGATATAAACTATCTGACCTATCTCTGACACCTTGAATGTGCTGTATTCTGTAAGGTTTAAGCTTGCGTGTCGTGTTCTTCACGTCTATATGAAATACGTCTTGTTGTACTAAAGCGGGTATATGAACGTTTGGTGTATAGTTCGAGAGTGCATCGTTGTGAGGACGGCCGCAGGCATACGTGTTACCCAGTTTCCTGTTCCGTGATGTACTGACCTTAAGCATGTGTACAGCCACGTGAACAACGAGGCGTTTCCGAGGGCATACGTCTACGCATTTCGCCCATGTACACAAAGAACGCGTGCTCATGTAACGCAGCTACATGTGCGAAAGCGCATTAAAACAAAACAAAACCAGCTATGTCGTTAATACCTGCATGCTCGTGAACTTATAACGGCTACTCACATATCAGCTAGTTATAACTGGATGTAGTCTCACATGATCGTTTGTGTGATGCGTCGTTCATATCACGTTACGCCACGCAAAAAAAAAAAAAAGAGTTCACCTATAGGGGCGTGGTTTACGGGCCAGTTTCTTGGACACTATTGTAGATCCGAGCTGCTGTTTTGTTGTCTTGTTGCAGGCAACGCATTTCCCCTGTTCTTAATCTTAAAAGTTGGGCTGCGATATTTCTTCTCCTGGTGCTTTGTCTCTACTCTGATGCGCCCCATGTTTTTGTGACGTCAGAGATATGAAATGCTTGATGTCTGTTCACGCAGAGTACACACACGACATCGTCTTTCAGGCAAGACATTTATCTACAGCCGTCTATTTCGCACCACTATTTAAGAGCATGCGCAGAAACCTGCATCCGTCTGAAAAAAAATAATAATGCTATAGTATTGCGCACAAAACGAGAGAGACGTGTAAAAATGCTATTTATTTTTCTTTGGACAGCTTGTGATATTTATATTCCCTCTCCATAGAAAATACCTGCTCCTAAAGTCATGCGTTCACTCTTTGTTCTTTCGTTAGTTTGTTCTTGTAGAGTGTACTAACAACGGCAGTTCGCCTGAATGTCTCATGACTGACGTCCTTTCTCTCCTGTGATCTAAGAGTCCTCACTTGTGAGAAATAAACAATTGTATAAACCTGAATTTGTCCGACAGCGCTCTTTTTGTCGAGCCACGAATGCCCGTGGTATCGCGGCGTCTACACGAAACAGAACATCTGGATATTGGGTCGACCTTACTGAAACGCTACAACGTTAGAGACAGAGCCGGATGTACTTCCCATCGCCACACAAATCCCTCAGCCGAGAGGAAACTGTTGCGTGGCGGCAGATTCAGACTCATTCATTCCCCTGTCATTTCATCCTTCACCTCTTCCACCCCAAACAATATCCTTGATACTGCCCCTACTGTGGAGCGAAGCCCACAGTGTATCACTGCACCTGGGAACGTCCATACCCATCAGGCTATCCCTCTATTGCTTCACCATCACATTCCTCGTGGGAGACTGCGCTGACCAGCTGAGAGCCGCAGGAGCTGCGCCAGCCGATCCAGCGGGCACGTGGAGTGGCACGAGCCGATGGGGTGGGGCCCTGAACTAAGGGTGCCACCCTAGGAGGAAGACCTCTTATCCTTCTACGAATAAAAGTTTTCTCTCTCTCTCTCTGGGCAGACCGGAGTTGTCGACGCTTTTACGTGGAAAAAGTCCTGGCATCGCAGGCTCATGTGCCAAGAATTCTGCATGAGCTTTCTTGCGGTGCACATGGAGGCGACCACCTCGAGTGGCGATGCCTTTCAAAAACGCCGCGCCCGGTCCACAGCGCACGTGACTTACCTGAACTCACTTATTTTCTCTTTCACTCCTTCATCCCTCTCCTCACGTCTAGTATAGGAAACAAGACACGCTCTATTTGACCTCCCTGCATTTTCTTTTCCCCACTCCCTGTAGTGCTGCAAACACGGGTGCTGCTGTGAAGCCGCTGTTAGAAAAGGAAAACGCCACTAAATGGCATCGTAGCCAAACGGGCAGTTAAACTGGTGAAACCCCCTACCTTCCTTTTCTTATAGGGCCCAGCTGTTCATTATTCCCACCGTCACACTGGCACCAAAGTGTGCTGGCAGCTATTGATGAAAGTATATCATGTTCTTGTTGGACTTATGGATGGTGGCGTTGTGTCTTATTGCCGATGCAAGTTTCCAATAAGCTCCGCGGCGCATGTAACATTCGACACTTCAAAAGGATGTCCTTGAATGACAAAAGAAAGAAAGAAAGAAAGAAAGAAAGAAAGAAAGAAAGAAAGAAAGAAAGAAAGAAAGAAAGAAAGAAAGAAAGAAAGAAAGAAAGAAAGAAAGAAAGAAAGAAAGAAAGAAAGAAAGAAAGAAAGAAAGAAAGAAAGTGGTCCAGCGATGAAGTATATTCTCAAGAATAAACGCGAGAAATATAGCGGTCAAGGGACTGGAAAGCCGAAAACAAGGTGTTTAAAGGCCAACTCCGGCGTTTTTTTGGCCATGTCAAAGTAATGGTGCTTTTATGTTCCTGAGACGCTCCTGTTACGGGCCCGATAGCAGAAATACTCGGCAAATTGGAGAATAATTTTAAAAATGCAAAAAAACGCAACACCGAAACCGAAACCCAACCTAGTGTACTGTCTACGTATGACGTAGACGTTGTTACGAACGAACCGGAAGTCGTGCAAGGCATGCCGGTCACGCCGGCGCGGAGTATGAAAACTGTGACAGCCGGGACGAGCGGGCGCACAGTGGAGAGGTGAGCACGCCGCGCATCAGCTGTAATGTCTGCGACTGACAGTGCCGCGTCTGATAATGACGGTGTCTCGGCCAGCACAGCAGACGCTCGCTGTAGCGGCCGAAGTTAGCGGTGCCCTCGGCTGCGTCTCTTCCGCCGCCTTCCCAATACTGACGTCACAGACGCAATGTTGCCAATAATTGTGGGAAGCCAGAAGGGCGTTTGCAGACAATCTTTAAAATTCATTTCCAAACAATCTGCGCCTGTCTCAAGCCTGTAATTTGGCATAAATGACGGAAACGTGCAAAGGAACGTACCCAGCGAATTTCATTGAGATCCATCGACCTCGAAAAATCGCCGGAGTTGGCCTTTAAGCCTCAATATTAAAGGGACACTAAAGGAAAATAACAATTTATGTCAGAGTGAAAGCTCAATGTATGACAACGTCTAAAATGGCAATATTATCAACAGCAGTGCCCTACTTACCGAGAAATTAAGCTAAATGTATCACACGATGAGCGCCACGAGCGCCACATTTTCAATATGATCCCGATGACGTAAGAGAGTCTGCCTACATATAATCACTAGTAATCAACCTAGCAGCAATAAAAAAAAGAACCTTCCGTGTATCAAGAGACGTAATAAGATGCTGTTTGTTCGTTTTTATTTGATTCATGGAAAAAAGAACCTCTTTGGCGTTGCCATGGGGAACGGCGCGCGTGGTTCAAAAGTTCCGTTTTCGCCGAACTGCGCTTCGCTCGGCGCCCTGCTTCGCTCACGTGGTCGCGTCTCAGTGGTAGTTTCGGTAGGGCTAGAGTGTATTAGAACAGGGGAGTGCTCGGAACGGCCGCAGCACCAATGTACAGAAAGTGAAGCCCAAACAGGGTCAATCCACCTGCAGCGCTGCGGTCGATAGCCTGCAATATGTCGTCATTTAAGAGTTGCGCGCGGCTCCGGCAGAGTGGTGCAGGGGTAGAATGCCCGCTTCCCACTCAAAAGGCCCGGGTTAGAATCGCAGCTGTAGATCGTGGGTTTTTATTCTCAGTGTCACCTTTTATAGCTGTGTTGGTGAATTACTTTCTTTCTTAAAACTAGCTTCTGTTGCTACGTATTGCTACAAAAAGTAACGTAAAATGTGAAATCTTATTCCGAGTCTCGTCTTCGCGAAAATCTCGGAGGACATACTTTATGTTTTTGTTCAATCCCGGGCGGTGGCGCTGCAAATAACTGCGCTCGCTCTCAAATTTCTTTTATTTTACTTCACATTTTGCGTTACTTTTTGAACCAACACGTAGCAACTTAAGCTAGTTTTAAGAAACAAAGGAAAACCAATACAGCTACAAAAGGTGACACTAAGAATAAAAACCCAGCATCTGCAGCTGCGATTCGAACCCGGGCCTTTTGAGAGGGAAGCGGGCATTCTACCCCTGCACCATTTCGGCCGAGCTGCGCGCATCTCTTAAACGACGACACATTGCAGACTACCGATCGCAGCGCTGCAAGCGGATTGACCCTGTTTGGGCGTCACTTTTCGAAGCTTGTTCCGGGCACTCCCCTGTTCTAGTACACTCTAGTAGGGCGTACTGCCGCCTGTGTTTTGCGCGCTCGTGAAAGTCGCTCTGACAGAAAGTTCGACAAAACGCCGCATGCATGTAATGTTGCCGGATGCCCGAATGGTGCACGCCGCCAGTGCACGCCGCCGCGCAGTAAAAGCGGGCAACGTTGGGCACAGCAGCAGTGACGTGTGAAAGACTGATTTCAGGCGGGTGATTTGAAGTGCGCTAACGCGATGCGCACCACTAAAACATGATTTTATTTCAAAATAAGCACTTCCTTGGCATAAAAGTAGCACTACGAGGTTTCTGGACCGCTCTTTAAACAATCAACGTCGACTTAATATTTGCCTTTAGTGTCCCTTTAATGAACTTAAATTCTCTCGGAAAACTGCGTCTTCCGACCGTTAAAAAGATGTCAATTACTGGTAAATGGGAATTGGCCAAAAATCGGGGTACTCACTTCCCTTATTTTCGTTTCTCCGTCCTTGATTTATCAAAAAAAAATTTTTTTTTCCATCCGTCCTTTAGTAAAACTTGGGAAAATTACACCTAAGCATTTAAAACTAGCAGTAGAGGAGTATATTGTGTAAATGAGAAGTGAGACGAGCTGAAAAAAGTGGTTAACGTTAAATGAAATCAATATATAGAACTAATATAGATAAGTTACGATAAGCATGATTAGAAAAAAATGTAATAGCATAGTATGCGTCTCCTTACTTGAATGAAACCAATCGCTGCATGAAACATGTTGCTGTGACTTAAACCCAGAACCGACCCAGGCCTCGAAAGTGAGTAATATGGTAGCACTTAATCCGCACAAAGTTTACAAAGCGCCGCTTCAAGTAGCCCTTTTCTTTGTGGTATACTTACGCGACAGATTAAAACTGCAACGATCCATATAAGTCATTTACTGGCAGAAATTAGTAGACCAGAGCTGTGTAAATATAGACTCAGCAGAGTGGCTTTTACGAACTTGTAATGGAAGAACACACGGAAAAGTAATTTGAGACAATCACAACCAGTGTGTCGGAACGGAACGAAATCCGAAAACGAAAAAAACGATATTTTTGACCGGAACGAAAACGTAACCGAAACGTTATCTATTATTTCGTTCCGGAGTGAAACCGAAATTTTTTAAATCGTATTGCGGTTCACGAGAAAACTTGGCAATCCCGAACAACTGAGGTCATGCAACGTGAGCAATTATGCATATCTCAGGGTACAGTATTAGCGCGCGCCTCAGGCAGGAATTCCAAAGCAAAGATATTGATACGGGGTTGTTTTGGTATATACAATGTATATTTACAAAGAAGAATTGGTAGACGAGTCAAGCTGGCTGACCAGCACACTCGCGCGCCCGTCGGGCTGTCCAGCACTTCGTCTTTTTTCACTTCATCTCCGTAACAATATGTTGAAATTGTGCGAAAAACGAAAACAGTGGCAACCATAGATGTTTATATTAAGGTGGCGGTTCCACTACCACCATCTTGCCAATAGTTCGAAAAACGACAACAGACGACGCCACTGATCCACGTTTGCAGAAAGCGAGGAAATTGCGCGCGCAAGTATGGTCAGCGTCGCCTCGCGCGTGTTTTATATGTTATATGTCGCGCTAGGTGACGGAAATCGGCCGACAAAAAGCAAGGAGCACAAACGCGGACGGCGTCTTTCACCTACAATCGGGGCCAACTGTTGGCGTCGTTTCAACGACATGACGATAAGTGCCCCAGTGACAGCTGGCAGACTGAAACAGGCGTCGTTTCGCTCAAGTGTTTTCGCAAATACACAAACGATCTTGTCTCTCTCACTTACGTCCATGGAATAACGATTGAACATAACATGAACCAAACGCTTCGAAGCGTATGAATGCACTGGCACGGCCGCTGGATAAAAACAAGGTCGTGGCACTGGCATGGCCGCTAACCTTCTTTTTGATGTGGCGACTATAGTTTTCTAGTTCCCTATAGTGGCGTTACAGATACGAAATTGTAAACAGTACGTTATCTAGGTTACCGAAAAGGTAACACGTTACCGGTAACGGCGTTACTGCCAACACTGAAGTACAGTTAGTGACGCCTCGCGCGTCTCCTGCGTGCCGCGCGAGGCAGCGGGAATCTACCGATGAAAAGCAAGGAGCATAAACGCGGACGGCGTCTTTCACCCACAATCGGCCGAGGGTTGGCGTCGTTTGAAGGACACGACCAAAGACAATTGACAGTTGGCGGATTTTTTTTTGTTGTTTTGAAGGATAGCCTTGCCAGGCATTCGAAAACTTGTTACGGGCACCAGTAATTTTTTTTCTCTTGGGAACAGTAATAAACCAAGATGGTTTGTGCGTTGGAGGGCAAGACACCCTGTTATTTTCGTCTCTTTGTTCTCATTTGTAACCTTTCGCGACGCTGTGCAGGCGCGTTCGTGGTCGTCTCGCACGAGCGTTTACAACGATGAAAGCCAGGCGCAAGACGCGCGTAGTCACACATACTGCTGACTGAACTTCTTATATAGCTTCCACAGCGTTGCATATATTGTATGAGACTGAGTATAGGTACATCGGCCAGCGTAGGCGTGCACACGAGGGGGCTGGGCGCCCCCCCCCCCCCTTGGGAGGGAGAGAATACAACATTTATTGGTAGAAATAAGTCGCTATTGGGGGTGGGCCTCCTAGTCCGGAAGACCATTGGCTCTTGCCGCCGCCCGGGCACGACGGTCGACCAGGGCTTGTTGCTGCACTGGGTCAGAGCTGGACAGGGTCGCCTTGGGGGCTTACATGACCGGTCATGTAGGCTTTTACAGAATCCAGTTTTTATTTATGCTTGTTCTATAAAAGCATGAATACACTTATTTGTTGTGGAAAGCTGTTGTTTTCCTTTATTTTGACTTACAGGCACCATCGACAAGTTTTCCATTTAGGTTGCCGCAAAAGTTTTTCAACAAAATGTTTGTCAGTAGCATATGTATCGGCACTATTTTGTTCATGTGGCCACTCTCACGTGCGTCTAAGTCAGGTTATTCTTCGTTGACCAGACATTGCACTGTCCGCCTTGTACTTTGCTACGAATTAGTTGTTATCCGATCATTAGTAGTAGTTCTGGCTACGCAGCAAGCCGCTTTACGACAAAGTACCAGTGCGCAACAGCGTTATCCCCCCCCACTAGGTAGAGTAGTCCTCCTCAGTCGAACTGTTTCCTGACACCGTAGCGCTCATTAGTGGCAAAGACAGTGATCGTCTTATCCGAAGTGAGTGCGTCTTTTCACAAAGCACAATATAACTTTTCCAGGGTCCCGTACATTGAATATTCTGCCACGTTGACTAGAACGTTCTGCATCTTCAACAAAGTCTCACTTCAGTCGCATCGTTGCAACTAGGATGTAATTACCTGATTGGGTACAACTTACCACTACTGGTCAGTGGAAGTTGTCGGCACAGTGCTCGACAGGCATACTTTGAAAATTCCGGCAATGACAAGCTTTCATACGTTCACCATCGTGTCCCCTTTAAAGCGGCGCTACATACATATCATTCACACGGCATGTCAGCGTCCTTCCTTTCACAATTTTGAACCTCACAGGCACGAAAACACTCAAAGGAACGCGCAAAACACGAACAGCTAAACCACAAAGAGATGCACATTACTAAAGACGTGCCGGGGAACACTGGTTCTAAGAACGCGTGACGAACGCGCAATCTTCCTGCATACCGAAACCATTTGCCGCTTGATGAGACCGCCCCACCTGCTGACGTGGGGCGAGTGGAAAGGGTTTATCACTAAGCCCTCCTCCTTTTACGGTTGGTGTTTGTTACGCGCGGCGACTAGACTTAGCTAGTGAAGCAAACTATGAGGCCTGGACATATAATTCATGCCTGTTCTACCCGTTTTATTATGTTTAATTGCGCCACTTTTGGCGAACGCTTGAACTCGCATAAAGCAACTTGATGTTTCATTTCATAGATGGAGCTACCACCAAAAAACGCCTGTGAGACTTATAATTAATTGAAAATATTTTGTTTGAAGCACTGAGTGGTCAAGTTAGTGAGCACAAGTAGATAAAAGACACAATATGCATCTACTAATGTGCAATACTCGTTGGCAATTAGCGTCTAAAAGAAAAAAAAAGCGAGTTTCTACAGGACTGGTCAGCAGGAAAATTACGTAAATTCACTGCTGTCTTGCAGGTTCCCTAATAAAGATAAAGGAATTTTCTCTTCATAGAATCATAGAAAGGGCCTTGCTTCTTCAGTATGTAGAAGTTCACAGTATCAGCTTGTATAGTTTTGTCGCTTCAACGGTAATGCGTGACCAAGTACAGCCATAAACTGCCGCATTGACACAATAATGATTCATCAAGTTTTCGTCAGAACACAAAGCAACTTCGCATGGAAAGTAAGTGTAATGTAGTCTACGTAGCCACTCAATATTATTGTTCTGCTTTGAAAAGTAAAAAAGATATTCTCACAAAAACTTTTAATATTTTGCCCATTTTCATTGGAGCGTAAATAAATTACTAATTATTTTATGGCTAATATCTCTTCATAGAAACCTTAAATAGCACTTCTTCTAAAGGCACGGTAAATTTGGTCTTGTTATGTTGAACAGTTTCGCCGTACTGGCAGTACAACGGAGTCTTGTACAACGAAAATGCCTTTTGGTGCTCACACTATTTTCATTGCTATTAGGTAACGCTTCCGAACAGGCATTAACAACAGGTGTCATTAGAAAGCGGAGATCATAAGCTTTCTGAATTATTACAATTAATATTTATTTGTCGAGCGCAGCGAGCACAGTGCGTCCGCAAACAATGCATAAAATGCGGAGGGGGGTTCGCCGGAGTGGGACCGCCACCTTAACGCAAGTGGACTTTTGCGCCCCTGTCACGCATGTCAGCGTGGAAAGGGCATTGTCGGCGCTGAAGTTTGTTACAGCGAAAGCTGTTATGAGATCATAACAGCCGATTTTGGCGCCATAGTTCTTCACCGTCGCCGGTGTCCGTAACCGCTATCGCGTGAAATAAAAAAAAAAACTTCGGCAGATCCCAGGCCTTGTGGGAATCGGTTTCATGCGAAGCAACCAGCGAGTAATTGTCTATGCTGCATTTTTTGGCCTTTATCCGAGCGTTACGAGGTGTATCGACGTGTTTTTGTAAGCGTGGCCGTTGTGTGCACATCGTGGCCTTACCAGGCACGTCGACAACACTGGCGTTTAAAGGGTAACTTAAGGAGTACAGACGTGAGTATTATCGAGACGAAGTGCACTTTACGGAGCGATGATGTGAATGCCATACGTAACTTTCGTTAGCGTTAGCAACGCTTGAATATAGCTTGCTGAATCATAAGAACTAATAATAATAATATCTGGGGTTTAACGTCCCAAAACCACGATATGATTATGAGAGACGCCGTAATGGAGGGCTGCGGAAATTTCAACCACCTGGGGTTCTTTAACGTGCACCTAAATCTTGGTACACGGGCCTCAAACATTTTCGCCTCCATCGAAAATGCAGCCGCTACGGCCAGGATTCGATCCCGCGACCTTCAGGTCAGCAGTCGAGTGCCAACCACTAGACCACTGTGGCGGGGCTGCTGAATCATAAGAATGCAAATGTAATGTTTATTAGACTTCTATGAATTCGGAGCGAACACTAATCACAACTGACGTTAACCCGGCATTACGCCCGTATCCTAGAAGTACATATTTAATGTTTATTGTTTTTTTTGATAAAATTAGATAGCCAGCACTACAATCAGAATTGACGCTGCTTCGACATTACGTCTGCAGAGGGTCTTTTTCCAAAGCAGTTTCAAGGCGTGACGTGGCTCTGTGGTAAAATAGTTGACTGCCACTCAGAATGCTTGGGTTCGATTGCTGCTGGGATCCTGATTTTTCTTCTTTGCATTCGTCGGGTCACCGCTGCCGATGTCGGTTTTCCTTTACGCTATCGCATTTAAATTACCTATTTCTGTTCTCGCCGTTCCTGGGTAGATATAAACTGTGAATTACCTGTGGAGCATTCCCGCTTACCGTTGCCCATGGTATACGGGCAATTCAAGGGCGTAGGTTGGGGGGGGGGGGACCCCGCCCGGAAATTTTCGATTTCGCCTGCGTATACATACACGCACGCATACAAAACACACGCACGAACAGACAAAGCATAGTTGAACCCCCTCCCCACCCCTCGAAAAAATTTCTGGGTTTGAAGACGTACGCGACAGGATTTTCATGTTATTCATGTCATGACCAGTCATATTCGCCAAACTCTCTTACCCTCCCATGCCAATTTTGGACACCACCAAGCTAAGGAGGCGATCACGTTCGGGAGAAGCCAGACGTAGGCGGCTAGATAGATAGACAGAAAGGTATGTAGATACAAACGCTCAAACTGCCTTGGGTTCGCTAAGAAATGCTCCGCATTTAAAATGGAATGAGAAACAAATTTCTAGGATCGGATGGGATTTTAACCTGCGCCCTCTGTGTGGCAGTCGAGTATTCTACCACAGTGCCACGCTGGTGATTGTAACTCCTTCGGAAAAATACGCATACAGGCGTCATGTCGCGCAAGGAATCGTGTTAACATATGTAATATAGCGTGGCAGAAGAGTAAAATAACAACTTGGCATCACACAATGTGAATTGCGCAACGAGTCGGTCGTTGAATGATTCGAATCCGTTACAAATGGCTCAGCCATAATTCTTCATCGTCATCAGCCGCAGCACAAAGTGCACATAATGCCTTACAGATGTTTAGCGGGTACCAGGATTCTCAGAAGAATGACGAAAAATGGCCCAGCGGGTGCTTCGCTACTTCAGAAAAATTACGGTCATTTATGGCGTAGTGGTTACCTTGCCTATGTACGTACTTGTATAGTTGCCCCAAGCCCCGCCACGGTGGTCTAGTGGTTATGGCGCTCGACTGCTGACCCGAAGGTCACGGGATCGAATCCCGACCGCGGCGGCTGCATTTTCGATGGAGGCGAAGATGTTTGAGGCCCGTGTACTTAGATTTAGGTGCACGTTAAAGAACCCCAGGTGGTCGAAATTTCCGGAGCCCTCCACTACGGCGTCTCTCATAATCATATCCTGGTTTTGGGACGTTAAACCCCAGATATTATTATTATTATAGTTGCCCCAAGAGAGTCTACAACGGGATCTAGAAAGGCCGCTCTTCCAGCTTTCGCTGTGACTGTGCTGCGTGTCCCGCGCAGGCCTGGCGATTTTTTTTTTATCGGAACAGCGGTCTATCACATCAGAGAGTACACTCAATGACGCGCTGCTTTTGAGATCGTGCTCACTCCCTTGACACAAAGTATTGAGCCCGCTAAAAAAATCGTAATTGACTTTTGAGAAAATAAATACTATGACTTCGAAGGGTATACTGGTTTGTGCTAGTTGGTAGGAATTCGTGGTACAGTTACTTCCGCTCCTCTGAAGAGCGTATTTTACCCCTGTCCCACTTTCTTAAGAGGAGGGCAAGTAACTACATCACAAATCCAATGTTTCTTTTATGAATACCATAACTTCAATTTTTTGCATACAAAAAAACCATTACGAATCGTTACGGAACTTTTTTTTTCCGTTCCAGAACAGAAACGGAACAGAACTTCTTGCGATAGAACGAAACTAAAACCGATACGAAAAATATTTCGTTCAGACACCCTGATCACAACACACCACGCAATCAGAGGGAGTTTTCGATGCACAAGGATCATCGCCAAAAGGACAACTTCAAATGTGGTAGTAAAGTCTGGAAGTTTTAAAGGGTTCCATATTTTACATGAACCTTTTCTGGGTTATCACGGAATGACCTTACTAATGTACTATGTCGCTTCATGAATCTCCTTCCGCAAGAATATTGCGAATCCATCAAGTATAAATGGCGCCTATATACCACAAAAACCGTGCGCTTTCTTTCTTCTTTCGTTGCCACGAGCGCTGTCGAAGCTACTCAGGAGGGGTGGGGGGATGGTAACTATGCCGCGGTAACTGTGCAGCTCACGATGCTCGAATAGCCAATGGCCGTGGACTTTGTGTTTATGGCGCGGTCATTTGGGGTTATGACAGCACTTGTCGAGAGAAGAGCGGGCGATTTCTACCTGATTTTGAAAATTAATTGCAAATTCTAGGCCGCGTGTCGAGCTATAATATTTGGCTCACATGTCAGGAGCCTCGACTACCGATCGGCACCGTTTTGTGACAATGCTGGCAACGTATTGCAGGGCCCCTTTAAGCCTGAACCACGAAACACGATGCGCTGGAATGAAACGCGAACGAAATGAAACAAAGCTGAACACTTCATGCGGCCAGCTATTGAAACTTTGGCGCGCTCGGACCTAAATGCGGTCTAGCCTCAAAATAACAATGCTTTCGGTCACAATGGTGGATTTTTCAGAGCAAAAAAAAAAAAAAAAAGTCACAGTTTCGCCGCAAGGGCGAAGCAATGAATGCGATAGCAAGAAATTAATGCTATTCGAAGTGAGGCTCGCCAATGGATACTCTCAGTTTGAACAGCGCTCCTGTTGCAAAGGCGGCCGAAGCAGCGAAGGAAACTATAGCGTGCTTCAAGTGTAGAGCTGTGACACTTGATAGTTCGCGCTCATCTTCTGTTTCTTCGTTCAGCGGCGTCCCTGAGCTCGAGTGACATTCGTACGCACCGTAACATGAGCGCGGACATCACGGCGAAGGCTTGAAACATACCTCTTCCCCTCACCACAAGAAGACCGCACGAGCAGACAGCGGAAGGGCAAGGTTCTCCCATGTGCAAATATAAGAAGAAGCGAGCAAGCTCGCCGACGACTTTTAAATGCGCCCGTCGGGTTCCTAGCGCCATCTCGCTGGTAATGAAGAAACGCTTATTATCGCCTGCCGTCTCTGAGTCCGTCCAGCGGTAAAGGGTGTGTATATAACGCTCGCCGTTAGCTACGCGGAGGATCTGCGTTTCGTGGCGTAGTGGATAGTACCACTCGCTGCGGAGCAAGAGGTCCCTGGTTCGATTCCGCGCTTCGGAAGCATTTTTCTGAATTATTTTTCTTTGGGGCTTTTATATATATATATACATACTTATACATATACGGTGCATGACGGCGGCGACGGCAAAATCCAGCCGAGACTGTGCATATAATTGCTATCTCAATAAAAAAAAAGAAAAACACCATGCCGTAGTTTCTCTGGACAATAATAAAGTTCTTGCCATGCCATGCCATGTAGTTTATCTTTCTCTCTCTCTCTCTCTTTTTTACAGCGACGCTGTAGTATATGGCTAGGCTCCGGTGAATCGCGTCTGTACACAAAATACGCGTAGAGCAACATTTTTCGGCGCCCCTCGTCATCTCTCGCGTCCTCGCCACAACTGATGCCTCTTTCACAAGTCACACGACACTCGGTGGCGGCGCCCAGCAATCGTCGTGCACCTTTGTCTCATGACGTAGAGATAGCGCTAGCGCTGTTATCAGCAGTTGCCCTTTGGACTCGTTATGGGACGGACGCGCGTCGTTCGCTCGGTAGAAAGAGTGGCAACTGAAGGAGCGCCAATGCGCCCCCAAGCGCGTATGGGCGCGAAAACGTCGCGAAGCCGCTGCCACAGATCGTGCGGCCGCGGCCGCTGGCCTCCCTTGCTTTCATATTCACAGAAATGGCAGGACTCTGAATTTTTTTTTATTCGGGTTTCTTTCTGACGTACAACTGCTGCTCACGGCAATGTGGAGAGTTTTAAAAGCGAAATTTGGTGAGTCTTCATACTGATTATGAGAATCGACAAGAGAGAGAGAGAGAAGGAATGTAGGAAAGGCAGGGAGGTTTACTAGACTATGCGCGTCCAGTTCGCTACCCTACACATGGTTGAATCGACAACGAACATACAATGGTAACAGCAATAAGGGGCGTCTTAAACGAAGCATGAAAAAAAAACAAAAAAAATGACGTGAGCATATTTATGTCTCTACAGCGAAGTAAACAACCAACTCCTTCAGCGCCAAGAACAGGGAAGCAAAATTAGACATGGTTACTTTCGCCACATTGCGAATTACAAATTTCCCCCAAGATTTATGTGAGCTTTTTTTGTTTGTTCGTTTGCTTGCTTAACTTATCTTACTGATGAATGAAGTTGGTCCTGCTAAAATTTGCTTGATATTTACAGTATATAAATTCATGAATTCTCATTAGTATCTAATTTGTTTTACGTATGTTTACTGCACCATTTGTTTTGTTTTTGGCTTATATTGTCACGTGGTCGTGACAGCGAAGAAGACGGCAGTCGGGCTATTAAAGGCGTAACTCTTTATTTGGGCGAACTTGTTCCCGGGAAACGAAAAGTCAAACTACAAGCGATAGACTTCCAAAGCAACGTCGAGCGGCGCCACTGCTCTTACCGTAACTGGGAATATCCACGGCGCGTCCCGCTTCCGCTTCCGCGCAGAGCTCTCGGACTGCCATCTGTGGTGCGTCACAATGTAACTATTGCTGACCAGCAGTGCTCCGGGCCGCATGAGGAGCGCATGCGCGCACGTGCGCTTGCCGTCGCCGCTGCAAAATCCGGGGATAAACCACCTTAGCCGGCAGCGTCTATCCCCAGTAACGCATAGCTCGGCCGCGCGAGCACCGCGCCCAAACTTAATCTTGGGCTTCCTATACACGCTCTACACTGATAACAGCGCCCAGAGCGTCGGCAGTCGATAATCTGATCTGCGGTAAGGCGCGTCAGCATTTATACATGCGGCATCGAACATTCGAGTTTTATCGCTGGTGGCCGCGTTAGTTCCAGACTAAACTCAACTGTTCGCGTTTTCCCGCTCAAGCCTATCAGAAGGTTCTGAAATAATCTGGAAGGTTCCCAGACATTCAGGCGTGGTTTCCGCAATTCAGTGGCTACGCGTGGAACAAACCAGTTAGGTATATAAGAACACCAATAGAAGCGCGCGTGGCAATATGCAGTACATCTGTAGTTTTTCTCGAGTGAACCTTCAACATTGTATATGATGAGTTTACGTTTTCTTTTTGATTGTTTTGATTTGTTTTAGTATGTGGTTTACACTTACCTAAAATTATTCATATCAAGCATCGGTGCGGCGATCTCTGATGTCATTTGAAAACGTACAGCATGTTATTTAGAAATACTGACGCATCACGTCGGTATATGCCTTGCGAGACGCCTATTCTTGTGGCTAGCTGTTACGCAAAATTGTATATACACTGTCACCCGAGAAATGAGCTATTCCGTAAATAATAATAATAATAATAATAATAATAATAATAATAATAATAATAATAATAATAATAATAATAATAATAATAATAATAATAATAACGCTACACCATGCGGCATGTGCACCGAGACGAAGGGACAGTCCCATGACATTAGTGTCACAATTAAATTGTTTTCATTCTCTCGTTTGAATTCAGAGCGCTGTTTGGGGTATAGCTGCCACTGTGACATGGTGCTTAAGGTGCTCAGTTGCTGACCCGAAAGACGCGGGTTTGATCCCAGCTGCGGCGGTCGTATTTCGATGGATGCGAAATGCTAGCCCGTGTACTTAAATTTAGGTGCACATGAAAGATACTCAGGTGGTCTAAATTTCCGTAGTCCTGCACAACGGTGTGCCTTATGATCATATTGTGGTTCTGGCACGTAAAACCAATGCAGTTATTATGGCTATGGTGGCAACTTCAAGTTTTTAAGGGTACGTGCACCATCTAGGGGAAACAAAGGGAAACTATAAACTACACGTACTGTACGTCCCTGTCAGCACTGTGAGCGCGTAAACTGGTACAGGCTCAAAGCACTGCAGCGTCCTGTCGTGTGGTAGACGATAAAACAATGGTGACCATTTGGCAATCTAAAGAGGCGCCCAAAATCTTCACAACTGCGATAAAATAGGCACGTTTCCTAGAAACCTACGATGGTTTGACTTCGTCCACGTATACGGCTTCAGCTGAGCAACAGCTCTGCCACGGACGAGATGTTATTGCAGCCTCATCACGAAATAAACGTGCCTCGAAGTGACGCATGTGGCCTGGCTTACGTCTCGGTAAACTCTACTGGACAGCGCCCCATCGATGCTCGCACGCTCGAAGGCCTAAAATTCAATCAACCTGATTGGCTACAACAGTGGAAAAGAACGCTAACCAGCGCTCGCCCACCGCTCAGCTTCATACAAGGCTGCAGTACGCAACCGAAAGGACAAATATATACATATTTTCTTTTCACTTTTTATTGAGATAGCAATTATATGGACACTCCCGACGGGTTTTTGTCGTCAACGTCGCTGTTGCCGTCATGTGCGTTATAAAGTCCATAACACCCCCTGCGCATCAATGTTCTACCGCGGGTAAAAGCGCGTGAGTGGGGGCGACGAACGCGGTTTCTTACGCAGAGATCAAACGAGCCGACCCATCACCGTCGCTCGGAGGGTGCATGCGATAACATCACCCCACTCGGGAGGCCTGCCGTCGAAGCAGAGAGGAAACGCCCCGGCCGTTTTGAACGATATCATGAAAAGAAGTGCGGTGGAAGGGGGGGGGTGAAGTGTCGCTCAAGCAGCAACTTTGAACTTTGATACTAAGGGTGTGGTCGCGATCGCTGGCACGCGCGCTATCTTGGCAGGCATCAGCGGGCGGCTCGTATACCCTTATATATGTGCTGCGCTGTCAACGCGAAAGGGATGTCAGGAAAGCGCATCTCTCCCTGGAGCGGCCGTATTCTCTTACACCAGCATTTTGTAGAGTTACGCGAGATCGAATCCAAAAGAGTTGCTGCCAGCCTCACTTTGTCTAACATTACAATTTGTTGCTATCTCATTCATTGCTTCGCCCTTGCGGTGAAACTGTGACTTTTTCTTTACTATGACACCCGCCACGGCGGTCTAGTGGTTATGGTGCTCGACTGGATTGGAGGGCCGCCGGCGGTCGCATCCCGGCCGCGGCGGCCGCATTCTCGATGGAGGCGAAAACGCTTGAGGCCCGTGTACTTAGATTTAGGTGCACGTTAAAGAAACCCAGCTGGTCGAAATTTCCGTAGCCCTCCAATACGGCGTCCCGCATAGTCCCATCGTGGTTTTGGGACGTTAAACCCCAGATCAACCTTTCATCATTAAAGAACGTAAAGCGCGCAAACACGGAGGCAGGAAAAGATAACACAACCGCCGACTGTGAACTGCAAAGGCGCACTTAGGCGGAAAAAACTCATCTGCGCATGTGCAGCCACACTGCGCAGTTAATAGTCGGCGTTTGTGTTGCCTTGCTCTCATCTGTTGTGTCTATGTTTGCACGTAGGCCTTGCCTTCTTTTATGATGAATCCTTACCAACCAGCTCACGCATTGCTGAATGCTTGCTGATTTTCCTGACGCGCCTTGATTCAAATTCCGTCTCTACCTTGTCACGGATAATTCCGGTCTAACGTAACAGAGTGGCCGCGTTTCCTGCACGCCGGGCGCGATCAATTTCGGTATCGCGCCTAAACTTCGATGTTGAATATCTCAGATTACGTGCAACTTTCGTGATTTAAAAAAAAAATGAGTAGGCCATAAATTGGCCCGCACTACATCTTTCTAATATAAAGAACTGCTCTCAAGTAAATAATTAAAAAAAGTTAATTGACGCATTTCTGTTCATTAGTCGCGTCAATGTCACTTTAATTGCGGTAAAGTATTTCCGCCTCAACATACAGTTCACGTGCGAAAACGACAGGAGCCTGACTGTCACAGAACTTTTATAACGATCTTTATTATTAAACAAAAACACTTCGCACATATAATTAGATTTCGTGCGTGACGTGTATAAGGACGTGTATAAGGATGTTATTCTAACGTAACGCACCGTTACGTTAGAATAAATACCGATTTCGACGGCCGGTGAATATATGTGCGCACCACGATCTATTCTCTTCGAGTGTCACTTGTTTTCCTGAGCACATGCTTTCGAAGACAGATAGTTTATTTTGTGGATTGAGAATACATAACACAGCTGGTACGCGAAAGACAAAGCTCTTTAATGGAAAGGTTGCCCAGTACTCAGATACGCGAGTCAGAGGCGTTTGACATCGCCTTTTTTTTTTTTTACTGTCCTTGAAAAAAACGGGCTATGTAATCAGACAAAACGCAAAATTACAAAGTTCTGTGGCTTCAAGCCTGGTTTCTATATCAGCAATGATTTGAAGCCCGGGAGTGCTCCTTGCGTCCCGACATTTACAGTTTGTATTTATCCACTACAATACAGTACTCGCCGTGGCGTTACCCATAGGGGACTCTATAAACGAACAAGCCGGAGGCCGCGTTCAACAGCAGAACGGAAATAGGAATATATGTTACTACATGTGTGACATCAGGAGACGAATCGCTGTCGATCTCATGTTGATTGATGAATCCAGTTGCGTATAGGCAGATGGATGTCTTCCGTCGCAGGTCGTCTGAACCATTTATATCGTGGGCAAGGACACAGGTTTGTACTGTAACAAATGCAGCGTCCGCCTCGCATCTCTTCGCGTCCTCATCAAGCAAAGAGTGGGATCGTTAAACGCCGGCGTGCCAGAGGCTCGGGACGGTGGAGGCGCGGCAGGTGGCAGCGCAGACGCAGTCGTGAAGTTGACTTTCCTGGAAAACTGATGATTTATGCCCATGTAACCAGATTCGGCGTATAGGCGCGCATATGGGGAATTGGATCAAACGCACAACATTGCTTCGCAAGGGGAGTATATACAGTAAATCTAGCATTCACTAAAGGATAACAAAGAAAATAAAGAAAAAGTTAGGGACCACGCAGAGGGCAATGAAGCGGCAAACGAAAGGCGTAACATTAATAGATAGGAAGGCCGCAGAATGGGCCAGGGTACAAACAAGGGTCGCAAATATTCGAGTTGACATCAAGCGAAATAAATGGAACTGGGCTGGCCGCGTAATGCGTATTGTACAAACAGTCGGGGGTCCGTTAGAGCAGCGGAAGGGATACCAAGGGATGGGAAACCAGGCCGAGGACGTCAGCGAGTTAGGTGGAGGGAAAAAATTAATGAGTTATTTTTTATTTATTTTTTTTATTTCATTACCCTCAGGGCCCGAGATCATTACAGGGGGGAGCGGGTTACATTTGTAATACAACATACTTTTTTTAAAAACGGGGGGAGGGGGGTTTACATAGATACAATGAAGGGAACCAGCACAATAAACAGCGCACAGTAAAAGAACAATACAAAGCATAAAAAGATTTTTTACAACAAGGAAACAACGCGAACGAAATCACACTCAAAGCACTAGCACGTGACTGAGAACCAAAGAATGCATCGTTGCAGCAACATGTTGAAATATTGGCGTGTTCAAAAAGGGAAAGCAAAATGGTTACGCACAAAGGAAAAAGATTATAATGCTACAAAAATAATAACCTTATGACAACAACAGGTTAGCTACAGCAGCCTTGAACTTTGAATTCTCAGTAATCTCGACGACAGATCGGGAAAGGTGATACCAACTCGCTGACGTATACGCGGGATGAATTAATTGTAAAAATGGTTGGCGTGGCATGTGGGAATGCCAACCTTACGATGATGGTCGATGCGGGCGGATACGTAAGAAGATGGGGTTATCAATTTATTCTTGAGAATCGAATTGTCGTAAAACACCTTCTGGAACAGGTAGAGGCGAAATATTTTCCAACGTTGTGATAGCAGAGGTAATGAAAGGCTTGTTTTCATGGACGTGACGTTGGAGGTGCGATGATAGTTAGAAAGAATGAAACGAGCAGCCCGGCTCTGGACAGATTCAAGCTGAGAGAAGAGCGTTTCTTGACTAGGGTCCCACACAGATGCAGCATATTCCAGTTCAGAAGCGACTAATGATTTATAAAGAAGTAATCTCACAGAGCTAGAAGAAAGATAAAAATTGCGGCGTATACAGCCCAGCATGAGATTAGCATTATTGGTTATATGATCTACATGCATCTCCCAAGAAAGATCAGAAGAGATAAATGACAGTGACAGTGACGAGAACTTTATTTAATACTCCTGAGGAAAATGATGAAGGGAGGCCTAACCTCCCTATCTAGTCGGTGGCTCCACCCAGGATGGAACCGGGAGGCGGTGACTCTCGGCGACGGCCCGGGCCCTTTGGACAGCCTGTAGTTTTTTTTTTTTTTTTTTTTTTCGAAAGTCTGCCCTTAGGCATAATATTTATTCAGAAATACACATATAAATTTGCTTCGTGTATGAAGTCCAGTAACGAGCGGTGGTGAGGTCCACTAATCCAGCAGTCAAGGTCGGGTGGTCGGCCAGGCCTGAGGCCTGTTGCACGTAGGTGACGACGACGGCTTAATTGTAGACCCGTGAATAGTGATGTCCGAACTTCGAAGAGCTTCATCCCACTTCATCTTATTGAGCAGACCGGAGCCCACATTGAATGGGTACAGCCAGAGCATATGATCAAGAGAGCAGAACTCGTGTCTACATTTAGAGCAGGACTGCGGAAAGTCAGGGTCAAGACGATTAAGTGCTCTAGGGGTGGGATACATTCGCGTCTTCAATAACCGGAACGTGACCGACTGAGCTCTATTCAAGTTGGGAATATAGGGAGAAGGAAGGTCCTTCTGCATAATCTTTATATAATGCGACGTAATCTCGTGGAATGTGGATAACGGTTCTGTAGGACTACAATCCAGGAGAAGAGCTGGGTCGTCTGAACAAGCGTGGTGCGTGAAATCTCGCGCCAGACAGTCAGCCCGCTCGTTGGGATTACACCCCGCCAGGTTAACGACTCCGTCTACGTCAGCCGCGAACCACGAAATGTGGCGTCCTCCCTTCTCCTTTGTCGCGGTGCTATGAAAGGATTTATGAACAACGCTCGCTGCTGGTTTCGATATTAGTCCGACCAAAAAAGACCTGACCGCCATGCGTGAGTCGGAGTAGATAGCCGTGGGAACCTTGGCAACATGTATGGCCAAGGCCAAGGCTATTGCAGTCTCTTCCGCCACCCGAGCGTTGTTCGTGAAAATGGATGCAGCGCTCACTAGCTTTCCACGCGCATCGACAACCGATATTACAAACCTCTTCTCCCGGCCATATTTGGCAGCGTCAAGAAACAAGAACCCCGGCTTGGTGGGGGTTCATCTTTTTAAGGATAGCAATGGCACGAGCGTCGCGACGGTCCTCGTTATATATTGGATGGATATTTCTCAGTACGGGTTCTACCATTATACCTTCCTTAGCTGATACGTACGCCTAGATATTTGTAACAGGACACAGGTTCGACGTTCGTATTACTAAGATAATAGAAGGGCAGTGTTGTAATGTGACGAGAAACGCGCATGTGCTTGCATTTGTTAGTGTTTAATTCCATATTCAACGTGTTAGTCCAGTCACGAACCTGGTTTATATCAGACTGAAGATATACGTCACAGTCACTGTTAATAACACGGTATATAACGCAGTCATCAGCGAACAGGTTAATTGGTCAACATAAATTATCAGGTAAGTCGTTTATATAGATAAGAAAGAGCAATGGTCCCAGCACACAGCCTTGAGGTAAACCCGATTCAACAGCAGAAGTGATGGAGGAAGTGTTATTAACTGTCACAAATTGTGAACGACCTGTGAAAAAATAGTGCAGCCATTGAAGAACGTGAGGGTCAAGGTTAAGTTTACCGAGTTTCAAAAGAAGCAGTTGATGAGAAACCTTGTCAAACGCTTTTGAAAAGCCAAGGAATATGCGGCCAACAATGGAACCCCCGTCAAGGAAGGAATTTAGGTCATGTGTGAACGACAAAAGTTGTATTTCGATGCAAATGACTTGCGAAATCCGGGCTGATCTGTCAATTGTTGGGGTTTAACGTCCCAAAACCACGATATGATTATGAGGGACGCCGTAATGGAGGGCTCCGGAAATTTTGACCACCTGGGGTTCTTTAACGTGCGCCTAAACCTAGGTACACGGGCCTCAAGCATTTCCGCCTTCATAGAAATTGCGGCCGCCGCGGCCGGGATTCGATCCCGCGACCTACGGGTCAGCAGTCGAGCACTATAACCACTAGACAACCGAGGGGGGTCGTGGAGGGACGAAATTAGGAAGTTCACGTGTATAAAATGGAATCAGCTTGCACAAGATACGGCAGATTGGCGATTACTGGGAGAGGCCTTCGTCCTAAAAATAGGCTTGTAATGATGATGATGATGACAACGTCGCACCACATGGTGTCGTGTCAGGAAGGGCCAGTGCACCACGCTCAACACAGCGCCCTCTCTTGAGAGGGCGCACTGCTGACAAACGTTTATAAAAGCTATCCGCAGCGAAGCCAGCTCGGCAGCACCTCTGCTAATTCCTTACCACAGTTCCTGTAATGTCACGCACCTGTGTTTTCATGATACGCGTGAGTAGACTCGAACCTGTAACTCTAGCCTCACCTGGCACATTAATGGGACGCACTTTCCTAGCACATTACCGCTGTTTACGTGAACGCGACGCCCTAAATGTGTGATGCGACGCGGCATCCTCTTATCAATGTAAACAAGGCGCTTATTCCTCCCGCGTTTTCTTTCACAGCACTGTTTTTGACGAACGTTTTGAGCTAACGGGTATAGTAGGGGGGGGGGGGCAAGTCTGCACCCTTTACGGGTCTTACCATTCAACAAAATGAACGATTGAAAGAAGTCTCAGTGTCCGATCCTTGGCATTGGAGTTTAATTCAAGCGCCTTGGGTATCAGGAAAACAAGTCTTATGAGCATTTACCGCCACCTCGAGGCGACAAACGTAACCTCCGAAAGCCTCGCGCCGTCGCGCCGTTTATCTCTGAGGCCAGAAATCAATAGACGCTGTCATCGATGTCATGCTTGTGTTGCCGCTTCAAGTTAAAAAGCACAAACGTACACACATATTTCGTAAACTTAACTGTACTAAGACGTAAACAAATCATCACTGTTTTGCGCTGTTGTGCCTTAGAAGCACATGCTGAGAGAGAGAGATAAGGTTCTTTAATGAAATGCCCGGAGAGGTTAGCCTGGTTTGTCGCCTGGCTTGCTACTCCAGTTTAGTGCAACCATATAGCTTTGTACACCGAGCTCAGGAAGTACGGATCACTTAAATTTCAGTTGTGGCGTCGTTGCGCATTTAAAAAAAGATACAAAGCGTTAACCTATTCGGCCTCCCCGTCTAGCGTAGTTGAAAAAAAAGTAGTATCACTCAGTATAGGTGGAGAACGCGTATAAAATGATGAGAAATGATCTGTTTTGGTGGCGGCTGCATACAGTTATTAGTGAAACTATTTCCAAAAGCCTGTGACAATAAACTGAGTTCATAGTGGTAAACAATGCAATCGCTATTTGTGTGATTAAAGGGCTCTACAGCAGCCGCCCAGTCACGCGGCCATCTCACAGCCTCACTGACCGCAGATAGAGTTATCTTAAATAACCATGCAATGCCACTTGCCTCTTACGATTGCAAAACAATGAATCGCAATCATTGTTTCGGAAACTTCGCGATATGCACTCATCCACAACAATTTTCACATCAGCTGGTAGCCTAGAGCGCTTGTCCTCAAGGTGTAGAATGAGCGCGAGTGAATGTGAGAAGTCGGGCAAACATTTTAGCGGTATAATTAATGGTCAGTTAACCCTTGCAGACGCCACTTATTATTAACTGTCTGTAAATGCGTCAAATGGATACAACGTTATTTGAAGGCACTCTATATTCTATTGCAACAAAAATAATGTCATAATACGCTCATTTATGTGCGTTATAGTAATTATTCCTAATTTAATTGTAACTAAATATCTATTTATTCGGAAGTCATTCATGCCTTCTTTTTGCATAAATAGAATCAAATCTCAGGCTAGAAATATAATGCGAATTCGTTTTCGGTTATGTCAGTCTTGCGCAAAGAAACATTATATTTAGACGTGGCTCGCGGGAAGCGGCACGTCGAACGACTCGTCGAACGACTCGTCGAACGTGGTAGTGCCTTCAGCAAAGTAATCGTATGCAACAGGACACTGCAAGATGAAGTCTGATTTATTGTGCCGGAGGTTAAATTCACACAAAGCTCAAAGTATCTGGCTCTCTCCTAGCCACTTGTCGATAAACTAACAAAAACAAGTGGTTTACACAGTTGTGTACATAGAGTGTCAAAGGGTTAACCTACGAAACGATAATGATCAAAAGAAGGCGCTCAAAACAAAAAATCGCGATTTTCTCTGCGCACACCTCGGCGCTTGCCTGGTGTGTAAATTCCCCTTGAATTTGCTGTCTTACAGGCTCGCCTCAGTGTTTTCTTTTCCATTTTGTACAAAAGGAATTATACTTTCAAGCTCCTACTTTACATGGCTTAAGACGTGCTGGTGGGCTAGATGGTTCATGAAAGCTTACGGCAGCACGCATTAAAAACAAGGACGAAATGGACACAAAGTTAGACAAAGACGTAAGCGCCGATATAGACAGACACAGATCAGGGCTTACGTCTGCGTCATTCTTTAATCCGTCTCGCACCTTGTTTTTGATGCGCGCGCTGCAATAAGCTCACGTTACATTGCAATTTGTCAATTAGATTACCGTAACCACCATTTGATGTCAGTTTGATCTTTTGCTTATATGCTATGTACGCGAGTCCCCTGCCAGTTCTTTACTTTGGGGGCTCTCTGCACTCTAAGAAAAAAAAAGAGTATGCGTGACTCTTTTCGGAGAGTTCTGACTTGCCACGTATAGGACTCTCTTTAAATAGTCACGGTGACTCTCTTGGGGGGTCAGGGTCGGCTCGCTCTAGGAGAGTCCCCTGACCCTCTAGGAAGAGTGGAAAGACTCTCATCCAAAGGATCACGTTACCACTTATAGGGAGTCAGACGACTCTTGCCGGTAACACTCCTACGGGGGTCAAGCGACCCCCACCGAAGCGTCAAGCGACTCCACAAGTATTTTAAGCTACTCATTGGACCCTTGCTCTACTTTTCCGCGACTACTGTTGAAAATAGCGGAGCATTCATTTTAAGCAAGTCCAATAATACTTGCCGTTCTGTTCAGCGACTGCAAAAAAAAGAATAGTTCAGTTTTAGCATTATTTTTAATAAAACTCGTCAAAACAACACATATTTTCCAGCAAAGTTATATAGAAAGCGCGTAAAGATGGTCTTTGATTTCCAATTAAGAAGTTTTGGTATTCCTCATTTACATGCTTCTATGAGTATAGCCAACTAAAATGTGTGACTGGTGTGCATAGTGCATTATAGTGCAAAATAAACAGCAGAAATAGGCATCATGTTTCAATATTTATTCCTTATGATTAAGAATAAATGAAAAAGTGGTGACAGCTGGAGGCATCAGACTTGTGGCTTGCTAGGTTGGTTGTCGCTCCTGTTCAGTGTGAGCACCATGAAAAACGGTATCTGTAAAGCAGAACGTGATATTATGATGAGAAAATGAAATTGCAGTAAAGGTTTGCGAAACCTACAAAATAAGTGGTTCACATAGACACAATGAAGGCTCACAACAAAACAACAAATGCAAACACGCATGGTAAGGAACCAAGTTTTTTGCCGTTATCGTGTAAAATACAACTTGCAAATAGTACCTTTTCTAACACGTCACTTGGCGACAAACTTGCAGCACAAGATGATGTGAGCCTCTTAGACAACAAACGAAATTGGTTTAGGCTCCTTTGCGTGGGTGTCACTCACCTCTTTTCCTACGTCGTCTTGTCCAACCAAAACAGATGTAGGACCGACTGCCTCGTTGACAGGGCGAACGCCGCTGTTGATTTTCCCATCACGAGCGGTGAGGCGCCAGACCAGAGCGGCACATTCGTTTCCCCGAGTGTGGCTGTCAAGTGGAGTGAAGAGACGGGAGAAGTGATCCGGGATTCTGGGAATAACCAAAACACACACATTATTTGTTTTTAAAACCACCTTTTGTTCAACACACCGTTATTGTACACACATCTGCTACGAGTTTTTAGTTCGAATTTCGCAACGAAAACAAATTTTCACGTAAAAGGCAGCGGGAACCCCGTGTCGCAATACACACTGGCTATACACGAATGAAAGCACTTCTTTTCTGAGAAATCGCTTCAAAATTTGGTTTCACAATAAACACGGTTTTGCGCCGGCTTACCCCGACACCCAAGCACATCCTCCGGCAGTCCGGGGCACGGTGTGAGCGGTTACTGACCGCATGTTTTACAAACGTAACCCATACTCAGATAAACACATGCGAGTACGAGGGCCCGAACGACACCTAGCGCGTGCGGACGCCGTCTACGTCGAGATCAGGCATGTCATATGCTAGAATTAGCACACATAACTCCCACAATCACGTACACTCACTTGATTCTGTTATAGCGTCATCGCAGATGTTGGCAAACCATGAAAACCGCAAACAGTAACGAATGAAAAAAGTGCACGGCGGCGGCCGCAACAACGGGCACCGTCGAAAGTCTCTAGCTTTTCCGCCTTACCGGCGAGGCGTGTCCAACTTGAATGACTACCGCGTACGTTCTGGAAGCCACCGTACTATATGTGCACCTCAAACTACCGTCTTTAAGCCAACAAAAACCATTATATATAGTGCGTCTGAGCGTTCTGTACACAGGCTTTCTTTTTTTTCACGTTCCCACGCGCGGAAGCACGCAGCACACTCAAGGCCGATGGAAATGTTATTATGAAGTAGACTAAAGTGCATCTCAAAACGACATCTTGCACCTTCAGTAGTGCAGACACGACGTGCGATCAGCAAGAAATGACCCTCGATTATTGTTTGCATCGCTCACTTTATGGGAGCTTGTACAGCAACGCGCATAACGGTGGCAACTCGTTAACTGACAGCTTTAGTTGGGCATCCGCAACAGCCCCGCGGATACAGGCTACTGTTGGAAATGGCTGGCAGATTCCGCAGAGCTGCTGCAGACGCCCAGCTAAAGCTGTATAATTAGTACTTAGGAAAGCAGTACACTCACCGTTAACTGGCGCCCGTTGTCCGTATCCACAGCTCCATGAATAGTCCGCCCTCCAAGCGTCACTTCGTGCACGGAGCGGGCGTCAACACCACCGAAGACGCGCATGAACATGAAACTGTTGAAACGTCAAGACACGCAACCCGCGCTATCAACGCAACCACGCAACGCATTCCAATAGACGAGGAGACTGAGACAACTGAGACTGACGACTGCGAGAAAAGGCGGAAGCGGCGGCGCGCCACCCCGGCGCCAACCGCGTCTCCGTCGGCGAGCAACGCGCCACAACGGCGCCAAAGGGCAAGCGCGCGCTGTGTATGGCGTATACGGCGGCTCTTTCATGACGGAAGCCAATCGAAACGCGCTTCAGGAGCGTCCAGTGACTCCTTCCAAAATGCTAACTCTTTTTCTCTGCTTGTACCTTCCAAAAGGGGTCACATGGACGCCCGAAGAGAGTCACGGTTCCATGACCCTCTTTTGACTCTTTTTTTTTCTTAGAGTGTGTGTACTGAGAATGTTGTGCATATTTGTATGTAGTAAAGCGGACATCGTTGAAGAATAAAAATGACTTACTTGACTCACGTTGTCTACTATTAAGCAACGCGAAGACAACACAAGACAAAGTGCTAAAATGCCAAAACTTTATTCACACCACGCGGACTTTAGAGCAAAGTGCATGACAAAATTTTAGACGCACAGAGTCGCAAAACAAGCACCAACAGATATAATCTTATAACGCTACAAATGTTTCTATATGTTGAGCGTTATCAAAGATACGGCAAAGGAGACAGCACGCATGCTATAGAGCGCAAAACACGGATGAATTTCCCCCGTGAAATTCTTAAAACATAAAACCAGAGTCAATCGCGCACTCACAGATTCTACCGAGATGTACTGTTACTTTGGAGGAATCTCCGAAAGTAAGTTTTTCAAGGAGGAGGCAACTTTTCTTAACACTTCTGTTCATCGAAGAAAAACTTGATCGCCTCAATAAAGTCCTTATTGATAAAGCCCAACGCAGCGTCCATTTTAGCAACAGCCACCTTTTGCCTGTCAGATTTCGCGACAGTAGACGCGCAACCCGGCATCTCTGTTTCTGCACGAGCACACACGGCCTGAATCTTTGACTCCAAATATTCTGCACTGCAGCCCGTAGCGTGGCACAAAACGGTCCTCCAATTGTCACACCAGTTCAGGTGATGCAAAGCGTACATGCATGGTCCAGTCCAATTGTTTCCGAAGAGAAAAATCACAGCATATCCACGGAGTGAATGATGATGAGTGGGCGAAGCTGCGGAGGTTCATCGGTAAACCGTGAATCTTCCGTGAATTCTGCCCAGTACATCATCACCGACGTGAGATCGGGCGCGTTTATACTAAAGGTTCGATGAGTTATGACGACTTGCAGCTCACTTTAATTTTACATGTACGCTGTGAATTTTCATTGTTTAGAAAACCATTGCTTTAGAAAACATCTGGCGTCTTTCGTTAAGCAGCTGGCGTCTTTTCGTTTTGCTTTAGAAACATCTGGCGTTCTTTCGCTTTGCTTTTACAAAACATCTGGCGTCTTTCGTTGGTTTAATTCATCAATCAACGGCGTTTTGAACAAAATTTTTATTGTTTAATCACGCACAGGAGAAATCTCACCAGGCACTACCTTGGAGGTAAACAATGGCTGCTAATAGGAATGAGAGACAGAAGAAGTCGGCTTTCACTTCTACTTCTACTAACGTTTCCTACTGGAACATGCCAATGGCTGCTAATGGGGAATGAGAGACAGAAGAATTCGGCTTTTAGTTAACGCGCAAGGTGCGAATTTTTTATTGTTCAACAACGCACAGGAAAAATCTCCCACCGGCACCACCTTGGAGGTCAAAGCGTAAGACTGGTTACGCACTACGACTACTACGACTACGACTACGAGGGACGAACGGGTGCCGCCTTAAGGAGCTTCGCCCCTAATATCTATCGCCCAGCTGGCAACTATCCTGTTCGTTTGAAGCATCTGGAAGAGAGTCCAGTTATGTGATTCCTTCTTTTCAGGGCCGTACAGCAGTTGCACCTTGGAAATGACATAATTATACTTCACACCGATCCGAAGGTTTGCCTTCAGTTCCTCAAATCCCATTCGAGTGTCTTGCCACACCGTCAGCTCTGCTATGCTACTGTTTTTTCGGAGCATTTCCCTGAACGCGATCGCCACCTCGCTAGACAGATTCCATGTTCCGCCAACGATAACTGAGTAGATTTTCCTTGAAGATGCCAATCCCTCGAGTATCTTGACCGCAACACTGGCGTCAGTGCCAAATAGCATACCACATATTGGAGTGCTTTGTTCTCGGCGAAGATGTCGGCCAGATACACGGCTTCAGTAGAGCTCAAAGGCACGCCAGGCACGCCTTCCAAGTTCAGGACAGCCAGGGTATCCTGCACACGACGGATTATATTGATAGCGCATTCCCCACCTAAAGCGGACGTGCGCACCAATCTCACACTACGAGAGCACGCCGTTTCGTAAGCTTCCCGCAACTGTTCAAGCTGCCAGTCGCTTCTCAGCATGTACACGCAGCTAACACGTGCACGTAAGCCCAGGTTGGCAACACGCTCGAGCATATGGGAGTTAATCGCTTCATTCTCGTGCATTGTACCGATATGCAGTGTCTTCATTGTCTTATTACCTGATAGAGCGGTTAATAGACAGAACACACTCGACACAGTAAGATTGCATTCAGCCACCGAAAGTGCGACGAGACTTTTGTTTTGGGCAATCGCTTCCGGAAGTTCCACCATTCCCACCGTACTTTTGCTGAAATTTGACTTGGCGAAACTCAGAAATTTCAGTCTTCGGTTTCGCCCAATCGACTGTGTAAGACTACGCCACTGTTCAGTAGCACACTCGTCCATCTGAGGAAAGTTAACACAAACTTTCAGACTCCTTAATGTCGTGTTGTTGAGCACAGCGTCTGAAAGCTCAGTTAAAGACAAAAGGCGTTTGAAGAGTTTCGCCTGAAGTTGCATGGAGCCTCGAGATACAGTGTGCGGAAAGGTGTGCCCAAAAGTCCAGCCACAGCATTTTCGTAACTCTCGCACGCTGGAATCTTCTCCCGTAGCTCAAAAGACGTTGGACGGTTGTACTTTATAAATGCCTTACTTAGGACCTGCAGCGCCGTTGTGGTCATGCTGACATATTTTAGTACCAGTCTCTTTAATCCTTCATTCTGTTCTAGTACACTGCAAAGTAGTTCTGCTTGGTTGTCGTCGAGAGTTATATGAACAATCACAATATCCGAAAGCTGAGTAGCATATTCAAACAACCGAGAGACTCTGAAATGACTCTGATCGGTAGGCAAGCCTATTAGTTCGACTTTGTCAAGGCGACGAACGTTAAGGGAAAGCAGCTTCCAGAATAAGGGAGCGTGAAAGCGCCCAACAGTCGCTACACTGATGGCTACTTTGCTTATGCAGTGATGCGTTCGCAAAAGCCAGTTGCAGACGCACATGGTAAAGATGTCGTCTTGACTGATCAGGATGTCCTCCGTGTTTTCTAGAGTTTGCAAAGCGAAAGCGTGCTCGTGAATGGCAATCATTTCAATGCCATGTGGTAATAAGACGGTTTTGAACCTATGGTGACAAGAGAATGCCCAGCAGTAACCTCTGATGCCGTGTGTACAGTGGTTGAATAATGACTCGATGAGGTCGTTGCCATCCCGAAAGCGGCTATCAGCCAACTTAAGTAGACGTTTGATTCTGTGTACATTTTGAAACACATCCCGATCTTCGTTGCACAAGAAGCTTGCGAAGCCATCCATGAGCGCCTCGGCTAATTTGTTTGCCTGAAATGAAAAAAAAATTTGGTGGGCGCCTGCATTTATCTGTTCTAATCATGTTCGACCTGCACACATACATACAAGAAATGTGTGACAATATGCCACAAATACATGGCTACCATTCATTCGTAGATGCGATTACAAAGCTTCAAATAACAGCAAAAGTGAAAGGAAGCCCTACAGCTAATTATTATTTCGACAAATTATGCAAATGTTTCCTCGAATAGTCGATAAATAATTTAGAAATCGACGGTCGCGTTTCGAAGGAAATGTGTCGCTTTGTCTCCGTTTTAGAACTATAGTTTTGAGAGTGACTGTATAGTATATGTGGCGTGTAAAGGTACTCAGTGTGAGCAGTTTATTACCTGTACCGTGATTAAAACGTACTATGATATACGTGGGTATAATTGCGGACTCAAAGCATATATGATTGAACATCATAATATTTAGTGTTTCGGGCTTTTAGCCAAGTCATTCGGACCTTGTTTGTTCCATTGACGCTAATATGGCTACCTACCAACGACAGCGAAGATGGTGCGCTTTGGACTGCGCAAAATCCTTGCTTCAGGTTATCGTTTGAATGCACGTTATTTAATCGCATTGCCCCGCCACGGTGGTCTAGTGGTTATGGCGCTCGGCTGCTGACCCGAAGGTCGCGGGATCGAATCCCGGCCGCGGCAGCTGCATTTTCGATGGAGGCGAAAATGTTTGAGGACCGTGTACTTAGATTTAGGTGCACGTTACAGAACCCTAGGTGGTCGAAATTCCCGGAGCCCTCCACTACGGCGTCTCTCATAATCATATCGTGGTTTTGGGACGTTAAACCCCAGATATTATTATTTAATCGCATTTTTCCTCCATTGGAATGTAGTCGCTTGAAGAGTGTTTTCAAAGGGTGAGGCGCTGGCTGGCTACCCCACCTAAGGCTGCACAAACACGAGCACAAGCACATTATCAAAGGCACGACGGCTGCATACACAGACGAAACTGAAGCCAGCAACGCTTTCGCCCTCTCTGGTTCTACCGAACCTACTCAGACAATCCCAGTTCCTGAACCAGCTTTCGTCGACAATCCGAGTCCTTCCAGGCATAAGCAACAACAGTCCAAAGGCCAGCCCCAGGAATTCAAGGGCTGCCTCTCGTCGTGATCAATAACTCTACCAGAGAGAGACTTTATTTACAGAAAGGCAGAGAGGTCGGCCAATAACTCTACAAAGTCCTGTTTCTAAGGAACGTATTATTACCGAAGAATATGCCCGTCCACTCCGCCAGGGCCCGTGCCGAGTTCCTGCTCGAGCGAACGCGACCTTATAAAGCTGCAAGTCGACCAAATAATGCGCGAGCGACGAAATAATGTGCGTCCGCTCGCGGAAATTCAGAAGTATTATTGGCGGCGCCTTAACGAAGACGTCATCCGTTACACTAAAGCATACCGGGACTGTCAGGGACGCGAGACACTGCCTTCAGAACCAGCGGGATTCCCACAACCAATCAGCCCACCTCACCTACAGTTACAGCAGATCGGGACGAACTTACTGGGGCTTCTTCTGACCAGTTGCGTTGGCAGAAATTTGTTTCGGGAAGGGGGGAGGGACACGTCCTTGATCTGAAGGGGGGGATGGGCAGGCAGGTGTCATTCTTTTATGCTCTGTATCCCATGGCAGAAAAAAAAATTGGGGGGTGGGGGGTGGGGCACGTGCCCGGTGGGCCATTCCCTGGCTACGCCACTGTTTCCGACGTCAACGTCCGTTAATAAGTGTATTCACGTGGCTACAAACAACCTCACCTGCTACGCCGAAACTAAAGCCCTGCCCAGGGGCAGAGCCGCCGAGGTAGCAAAGTAACAAGTGGCCTGACAGAACACCGGCATAAAACCATCGCCGACATGCCGGCATCAGTGGCGTGCCAACCTGTTCGCGAGTGGGGGGGCTGGATATATATATATATATATATATATATATATATATATATATATATATATATATATATATATAGAAAGAGAGAGAGAGAACTTCATTCGCACTCAATTTGATGCGATTCTTCATGTACAGAGATAGAATTTGGTTAGTAGTGTTCAAAAAGCCGCCAGATCCCACGCATTGTGGGAATCGATGTAAAGCGAAGCAGCCAGCAAAGAGCTGCATACATCGTCTTGTCTGTCATTGAGGAAAATGCACGCCACTCATGTTATTTATGTTCGTTACACAGTAACGTCGCGCAATGCCAATTTCGGGGTAGACCAAGCTAGCAAAACGGCCGCCAGCGTACCATGAGCGTGGCACGTAAGTCATGCTGTACATGACATGCGTGTCATGATTTTCATGTTAACTCGTGTTATTTATGTTCGTCACACAGTCACGTCGCGCAATACCAATTTCGGGATAGAGCAAGCTAGCGAAACGGCCACCAGCGCACCATGTGCATGGCACGTAAGTCATGCTGCACATGACATGTGTGTCATGATTTTCACGTTAACTCGTGTTATTTATGTCCGTTACACAGTAACGTCGCGCAGTACCAATGTTGGTATATATCAAGCTAGCGAAACGGCCGCGAGCGCACCATGAGCGTGGCATGTATATCATGCTGTACATGACATGCGTGTCATGATTTGCACGTTAGGACCTGTCAGTTATGTTCGTCATACACTCTTGTCACGCCGTATCAATTTTGGTATATATCAAGTTAACGAAACGGCCGTAAGAGCACCAAGACTGTGGCATGTATATTATGTCGTTCATGACATGCATGTCATGATTTTCATGTTATGACTCGTCATTTATGTTCGTCATACAGTTATGTTATGCCATATCAATTTTGGTGCACATTCGATTAACGAAACGAGCAGGAGAGCACAAAGTCGATAGATAGATAGATAGATAGATAGATAGATAGATAGATAGATAGATAGATAGATAGATAGATAGATAGATAGATAGATAGATAGATAGATAGATAGATAGATAGATAGATAGATAGATAGATACGCTCAAAGTCGCAGAAGTTCGCTAAGAAATGCTTCGCATTTAAAAATTACACCATCTCCCGCTAAAGGGGACCATGAGGCGATGCGAAGCAGCATATCGGCATGTCCAGCCCGCGTTTCATCCGTAGCAGTTTCCCGCCGACGCTGCCGTTTGCGCTGGGCTCCCCCAGGAGAGGGGGAGGGGTAGAGGAAGAGGGAGTGGAGAGGGTTTGCGTATGCGCAGTAAGGATGGTCACGCCGCACACCACCGGACTGAACTCCGCCATAAGCTGCTTCGCATCTAATAACATTACAGAATACGTTCAGTCAGTTCTATGTAGCATACCATGCTACATAGAACTGACCTTGCGGAACTGACCATACCTTGAGGAAGGAACGGCAGAAACTGATACGCAAGAAGCCGATTAATGAACTAGCTCTGAGAGGGAAAGTACAGGAATTCAGAGTTTCACTTCAGAATAGGTACGCGGCTTTAACCGAGGAAACCGACCTTTGCGTTGACGCAATGAATGATAATCTGACTAGTATCATTAAGGAGCGTGCAGTGGAAGTCGGGGGTACAGTCGTTAGGCAGGACACTGGTAATCTACCCAAGAGATGAAAAAGCTCATTAAGAAACGTCAAGCCATAAAAGCCTCAAATGCAACAGACAAAATAGAGCTGGCGGAGCTTTCGAAGTTAATCAATAGGCATAAAGTAGCCAACATAAGAAAGTATAATATGGAGAGAATTGAGCATGCTCTAAAGAACGGAAGAAGCCTCAAAGCTATGAAGACAAAACTGTGCATAGGCAAAAATCAGATGTATGCATTAAGGGACAAGGAACGCAAAGTCACAGTCAATATGGATAGAATAGTTGAGGTAGCGGAAGAGTTCTACCGAGATCTGTACAGCAGCCGAGACAGTCAGGATGATAGCGTAAGGAGCATTAATAGCCCAGAGGAATCTGACATCCCACCAGTATTGACAGGAGAAGTAAAGAAAGCCCTAAAGGGAATGTAAAGAGGCAAAGCTGCTGGTGAGGATCAGGTAACATCAGACATGTTGAAAGACGGTGGAGAGATTGTATTAGAAAAACGGGCCACCCTGTATACGAAGTGTCTCTCGACGGGGAGGATACCAGAATCTTGGAAGAATGCCACTCGTCCTCAATTTAAGTTTAACCGTTGTAAGTCCTTAACCCCCGTTTCTGTCCCGGCCCACTCTGCTCTCTCCTGTCTCTTAGTTGTACAATCATTTTCCTTTCCCTCGCTCGTGCGTCGTCCTCATTTAGAGATAGTGGTAGACCCTCTTTGTAAGTCTCCAGGTTTCTGCTCCGTAGATTAATTGCTGTTAGCCCCATACCTCTCTTGATCCTTATTCTTCTAGTTTTTCAATGGTTCGGCTCCGCGGTTACTGCCGTCCTACACTATAACGATGTTGAAATGCTCCTTCACAACTGAGCCCATCCCATCCTTATTCTTCTAGCGTCTCGCCATTTTCACTCTCATGCGAAGCGCTTCGGCTCCGCGGTTACTGCCTGTCCTAGATAGAGTACTCCTTCACATTACTTTAGTTTTCTGCAGCGTCTCGCCACCTAATTTTCAGACCTATTTTCTACTTTCCGAAGCCTGTTCTCTGCCAGTTCAGTATCACATTACTTTAGTTTTTATGCTGTATTTAATTTTCTCCCCGACCTACTTTCTACTTTCCGTATCCAGTTCAGTCACGAATGAGCGCAGGTGTAATTCGTCTCCCGCGTTACTCATACTTCTCCAATCTTATCCCTAATTCTTCCCAATCTGGCCCGGAAAACCTCCTGTACACGCGGAATCGCAGCATTGGAGAGATCGTGCTCCCTGTCGTACCCCTTCTTTTATTGGATTCTGTCGCTTTCTTTATTAACTCTTATCCCTAGGACTATGGGCGTGTGAATCTAGGGCCCTGGTCAAAACCTTTCTTCCGTGTGTTTTAAACACGGCTTCTCGAATAGCCCTGATTCGCAGTGCTTGCAGACTGTGTCTCCCTGATGTCCTCCACCGAATTCAAAATCCTTCTCGCCCTTCTTTATTGGATTCTGTCGCTTTCTTTATGAAGGACATGGGGCTGTGGAATAGGGGTTGGTTGTATTCGCTGTAGATTTCTTCCATGTGTTTTATAGGCTTCGTCGATGCCCTGATTCCGCAGTGCTTGCATGACTGCTGATGTCCTCCACCGAATCAAATGCCTTCTCGTAATCTATGAAGGCTATGTATAGGGGTTGGTTGTATTCCGCGCATTTCTCTATCACCTATTGAATAGTATTAAATATGGTCTATTGTGAGAGCCTGTACGAAATCCTGCCTGGTCCCTTGGTTGATTAAACTCTAATGTCGTATTAATTCTTAGCAATTACTTTTGTGAATAGCTTGTAGACAACGGACCATAACGGACCAACGGATCCATAAGAAATGGGACGTCAAGGACCTGAAAAATTACAGGCCCATCAGCTTACCGTCGACGAACCCTATATAAACATAATGGAAGAAATCGACAGCGGATCCACAGCCACTATAGTCATCCATAAGAAAGCGACAGCATCTCAATAAATAAGGGCGTACGGCAGGGAGACGCGATCTCTCTAACGCTATTCACCGCGTGTTTACAGGAGGTTTTCGGGGCCCTAAATTGGGAAGAATTAGGGATAAGAGTTAATAGAGAGTATCTCAGTAACCTGCGATTCGCTGATGACATTGCATTGATGAATAACGCGGGAGACGGATTACAGCTCATGATTACTGAACTGGATATGGAAAGTAGAAGAATAGGTCTGAAAATAAATATGCATAAAACTAAAGTAATGTGGAACAATCTTGGCAGAGAACAGCGCTTTGCGATAGGTGGCGAGACACTGGAAGTTGTGAAGGAGTACGTCTACTTATGAGTGATTCATAAAAGTTCTTCTCGGGCTAGTTGGTGTTGTATCCCAGACGTCATATTTTTAGAGCAAACAGGAAGAAAAAGAACGAGCTAGCTGAGAAGAGGAGAGGCAACGAAGAAGACTGTGTTTCTCACCGCGAAATCGCACAAACCGTACCATTCCGTACGATTGTAAGCGAACGTGGCTCGTGGCAACAGCTCGTGAGCCGGTTTCTGCAGAAGCAATTAAGTTCCCTAGGTATCGACGACCCTTTTTTAACAAAAGTTCTCAAGGACGTCATTGCCTTCATCCAGAGTGGGGAGGCAATAGGTCAGTGTTTTTCAGTAGATGTAGAAGATTTGTTTTACGTTACTCTGTGCCCAAAAGAGAAGTGCTTGCTGCTGTTCAGGTTGTATTGATAATTACGGTGCGGTCCAATTTCAGAATTCTGCAGGGATGTCTGTGCTAAATTTTATGAATTTATTAGTTTTACCTGAAATCAACGTTTGTATCTTTTAAAGGGAAACTTTATGTACAACGCCAAGGTGTTTGCATCGGTTCTTGTGTGGCACCGGTGCTCTGCAACAATTTTTTGGCGGCTTTTGATAATAATGTTCTTAATGTACTTGACGACAAGGTATTCCTGAAGGGTTTTAGATACGTTGATGATTTTTGATCATTTTAAAGGTCTAACACGGATTTTTCCCTGGATCACTGCGTTGACCACATTTTAACAATTTTTAACCAACATGGGCATGGCTTGAACTTCACTCATGAACTGCCATGTGATGGTTCCATACAGTTTTTAGATTTGAAATTACATCTTAGAAAAGACCATGTTTGTTGGCAATACAACCCACGTGCGCAAACGATTGTGCCTTTATTCGGCGCACTCTAAGTTAGTGAAAAGCGGTATTGCGAAGCTTTGCCTCGAGTCTGCTATGGTGAAGTCGTCTACGCACACAATGCAGGACAGCTTTTAGGTTCAA